>NC_091181.1:22468639-22591584 GCF_040958095.1 Procambarus clarkii
TACTGTTTGACGCTATTTACCATACCTGGCCAGTAGTAGTCTTGACGGATTCCATGGTAAGTCTTGTTGAATCCGTAGTGGGAGAGTGCTCCGTGGGCCAGGTGTAGAATAGTGGGCCGCAGGCTGGCAGGAATCACTAGTTGTTCGACGTTGGCCCAATCGTCCTCCTCCTTCAGTTTACTGGGTCTATATCTGCGGTAGAGCAACTCGTTCTCTAGAAAGAACCCAGGAATACTGTCAGGTTGAGTCTCAGCCTGGAAAAATAATGGTGTCAAGGTAAGATCTTCCCTCTGTAACTTACGGAACTCCAACTTGGTCAGATTCGGGGGTAGTTTCTGAGGGTCTTGAGGGACAGCGGTAGCAGTAGAGTCAGCTGGCTGTGGTCGTGCAGCTTGTGCACGGGTGGTCATTAAAACCGGAGGAGAAACTTCATCACTCTCTTGAACCTTTGTTGGAACATACTCAAAGATGGGATTATCCATTACAGAGGTACACACCTGGGGTTTGTCCATGACGATCAGGTTGGTCGGTTGCAGGTCTTCTGCCAAGTCGTTGCCCAGGAGAAGTTGCACTCCAGGCATGGAAAAGGCTTTTCCCTGATGGCGACTTGGACTTCTCCGGTCACGAAGGGGCAATCCAGGTGGACTCTGGCGAGAGGATAAGGAGTGGTAGCAGTGAGGTCAGTGATGAAGACAGTTTCTCCGGTGTAGGCGATATTGGGCACAGCTGATTTCAAAATAATTGATTGAAGAGCCGCTGTGTCCCTCAAGATCTTCAGTTTGAAACGTCCCTCCGGATTTGAGCCGTTGGTAGAGACAGTTCCAGTATACAGGTGTTTGCTGAAAAGAGAAAGATCATTAACATGAACACCAACATTCATCACAGGCTTACCGGACTTAGGAGGAGTCTGTTTGGGTTTAGTGGATTCAGTATTTCCTTTGTATTGAGACTTACCACATTTATCTATGGTATGTCCATAGAGTCTACAATACTTACAGTACAATTGCGAGCCAGCTTGATCGGTACTCAATTTCTTGTAACTGTACCAAGACTTCTTACTGGAAGATGGTTCTGGTGTCAGCCGGTGGATGAGGCTGTAAGTGTCAGCCGACTTAGCACACTTTAGGTAGTCGGTTTCTTCTTTATCTGCTAAATATAGACGGACAGGAGGCGGCACACGCCTCAAGAATTCTTCAACTAGCATGAGGTTGACGAGTTCTGCAAAAGTAGACATGTGCTGCTTCCAGCCATTTCATAAAATATCTCCTTTTGGTATTAGCAAATTCGAGAAAGGTAGTGGTACTTGCCTTCAGGTGGTCACGCAATTTCCTTCGATAACTTTCGGTGGAGAGAAGGTAGGCGTCCAACACTGCTTGTTTCAGAGTCTGGTAATCATTCTCAGACGCCAAAGTACTGAGTGTAACTGCAGCTCTACCTGTGAGATGTACTCTGAGAAGGGTTGCCCATTGGTCGGCAGACCAACTAAGTTGATTAGCAAGGGTTTCAAAAATGGTGAAAAACACATCAACTTCTGTCTCTACGAATGGTGGCATTAACTTACTTGCATGTGAGATATTGAAACTGACAGGAAGATTGGCAGTAGCTTGCTGGCGTTGAGCGAGGTGTGTAGTTTCCAACGCGAGTTCTCGTTGACGACATTCCATAGCCAGAGCTGCTTGTTGTTTGTCATAGTCGCGTTGCATCTCCAATTCGTGTTGTTTTGTTTCAAGCTGTATTCGTTCCCGCTCACGCTCATTCTCACGTTCCTTGAGGGCGATTTCACGTTCTTGTTGTTCAGTTAAAAACTGAGTAAGATATTGAAAAAGCGAGAAGTTATGATTTTATTGCATATATCGACGTTTCAGCCGGATTAAAGCGGTTTTACGTGTACATCTTGCATCGGTAATATAAACGGAAAATCAGGAACATTTTAGTTAATTCCAATAAAAACACATTGATTTTTATCATTCGTGTTGGAAACAACATTTTTATGTCTTTTCTAGGATCTAAATAATACGAAACCTCGCTTTATGATTTGAAGTAAAAATCCTCAAATTTGGTAATATAGCGACTTTTTTCACGTTTTTCATTTAGTGTCACTTTACGTAAATATATTCGTTTTACCAATATTTCGATACTACTTCATGTTTTCTCACGATATGTGATTTGGCCTTGAAATCTCAGAATTTTGCAAATTTTTCATTTTAAGCAAGTTTTCTAGCATTTTGTTTTGTACTAAATGTCATCGAATTTAGCAATATTTTGACGTTTGTCATCCCCTTTTCCTTTATGTGATTTAAACAAAATGCCATCGAATTAGGCAATATTTTGCCGTTTTTCCACGTTTTTGTGAATTTTCAGTTTATGTTAACAATTCATTAAATATACGATAAAAATGATGCAAACACATAATTGATTAGAAAAAACCTAAATACTTCATTTTCAATCAACTATTTGTTTCTCGTAAAAATACTCAGTAAGATATTGAAAAGGGGAGGAGTTCTATTTTTATTGCATATATCGACGTTTCAGCCGGATTAGAGCGGTTTTACGTGTACATCTTCCATCGGTAATATAAACGGAAAATCAGGAACATTTTAGTTAATTCTAATGAAAACACATTGATTTTTATCATTTGAATTAGAAACAACATTTTTATGTCTTTTCTAGGATCTAAAAAATACGAACCCTCGCATTTTGATTTGATGTAAAAATCCTCAAATTTGGTAATATAGCTACTTTTTTTCACGTTTTTCATGTAGTGTCACTTTACGTAAATATATTCGTTTTTACCAATATTTCGATACTACTTCATGTTTTCTCACGATATGTGATTTGGCCTTCAAATCTCAGAATGAGTGATGCAGAGGCTTAAGAGTGATGCAGAGCCTTAAGAGAGTGATGCAGAGAATGAGTGATGCAGAGGCTTAAGAGTGTGATGCAGAGGCTCAAGAAAGTGATGTAGAGGCTCAAGAGAGTGATGCAGAGGCTCAAGAGAATGATGCAGAGGATCAAGAGAATGAAGCAGAGGCTTAAGAGAGTGATGCAGAGGATCAAGAGAGTGATGCAGAGGCTCAAGAGAGTGATGCAGAGGATCAAGAGAATGAAGCAGAGGCTTAAGAGAGTGATGCAGAGGATGAAGAGAGTGATGCAGAGGCTCTAGAGAGTGATGCAGAGACTTCAGAGAGTGATGCAGAGGCTTAAGAGAGGGATGCAGAGGCTCAAGAGAGTGATGCAGAGGCTCAAGAGAGTGATGCAGAGGATCAAGAGAGGGAAGCAGAGGCTTACGAGAGTGATGCAGAGGCTGAGGAGTGATGCAGAGACTCTAGAGAGTGATGCAGAGACTCAAGAGAGTGATGCAGAGGCTCAAGAGAGTGATGCAGAGGATCAAGAGGGTGATGCACAGGCTCGAGAGAGTGATGCAGAGGCCTCAAGAGAGGGATTCAGAGGTTTAAGAGAGTGATGCAGAGGCTGAAGAGAGTGTTGCAGAGGCTCAAGAGAGGGATGCAGAGGCTCAAGAGAGTGATGCAGACTCTCAAGATATTTATGCAGAGGCTCAAGTGAGTGATGCAAAGGCTTACGAGAGTGATGCAGAGGCTCAAGAGAGGGATGTAGAGGCTCAAGAGAGTGATGCAGAAGCTCAAGAGAGTGATGCAGAGGCTTAAGAGAGTGATGAAGAGGCTTAAGAGAGGGGATGCCGAGGCTCAAGAGAGTGATGCAGAGGCTGAAGAGAGTGATGCAGAGGCTGAAGAGAGTGTTGCAGAGGCTCAAGAGAGTGATTCAGAGGTTTACGGGAGTGATGCAGAGGGTTAAGAGAGTGATGCCGAGGCTTACGAGAGTGATGCAGAGGCTTACGAGAGTGATGCAGAGGCTCAAGAGAGGGATGCAGAGGCAAATTTAGCAATAGTTGATTGAAAATCAAGTATTTAAGGGTAATTTGCAATTCATTACGTTTTTGCGTCATATTTATCGTAAATTTAATGAATTAAAGGCAATAAACCGAAAATGTTTGAAAACGTGGCAAAACGGCCAAATATTGCCTAAATCGTGGATGATATATCAAATTCTGAGATTTGTAGGCCAAATCACAAATAGAGAGACAACATGAAGTTGTATCAAAATATTAGTAATTTCGAACATTTTTACCTAAAATCACCAAACATGAAAAACGGGAAAAAAGTCACTATAATACCCAATTCGAGGATTTTTAATTCAAATAATAGCGAGGTTGCGAATTATTTTGATAATTAAAAAGTCATATGAAAACGATGTTTCCAAACTCAAATGATAAAAATCAATGTGTTTTCTTTAGAATTAACTAAAATGTTCCTGAATTTCCGTTTATATTTCTGAATTCGTAAACCGCTCTAATCTGGCTAAAACGTCGAAATATGCAATGAAAACAGAAATTCTCTCTTAATCAATATCTAACTCACTATTTTAACGAGATATAAAAAGTTGGTTGAAAATCAAGTATTTAAGGGTAATTTGCAATTAATTACGTGTTTGCATCATATTTATCTTTTTTTTTTTGCATTAATGACAATAAACCAAAAATGCTTAAAATCGATGGAAAACGGCAAAATATTGCCTAAATCGTTGATATTTGGTTGAAGTCTCATAAAGGAAAAAAGGATGATAACCGTGAAAATGTTGCTAAATTCGATGATTATTAGTACAAATATAATGCCAGAAAAGTTGCTTAAAAACGCAGAATTATGCTAAATTCTTAGATTCATAGGCTAAATCACATTTCGCGAGAAAATATGAGCTTGTATCAAAATATTAGTAAATTCGAATATTACTACCATAAATGACATATATTTTCACATGAAAACGTGAAAAAAGTCACAACATTACCAATTACGTAGATTTTTGCTTGAAATCATTAAGCGAGGTTTCGTGTTATTTTAATCATATGAAAAGGCGTTTTCCAATTCATATGATAAAAAAATATCTTTTCATTAGAATTAACTAAAATGTTCCTGAATTTCAGTTTATATTACTGAAAGAAGAGGTACTTGTAAAATCGCTCTAATCCGGCTGAAACGTCGAAATATGCAATAAAAACCGAAAATCTCTCCAAATCAATATCTGACTCACAATTTTACCGAGGAACAAATAGTTGATTGAAAATCAAGTATTTAAGGGTAATTTGCAATTCATTATGTGTTTGCGTCATATTTATCGTAAATTTAATGAATTAAAGGCAATAAACAGAAAATGCTTGAAAACGTGGAAAAACGGCCAAATATTGCCTAAATCGTGGATGATATCTCATAAAGGAAACAAGGATGAATAACCTCAAAATATTGCTAAATTCGCAAATTCGAGGTTGCGTATTATTTTGATAATTAAAAAGGCATATGAAAACGATGTTTTCAATTCAAATGATAAAAATCAATGTGTTCTCTTTAGAATTAACTCAAATGTTCCTGAACATCCGTTTATATTGCTGCAAGAAGAGGTACTCATAAAACTGCTTTACTCGGCTGAAACGTCGAAATATGCAATAAAAACAGAAAATCTCTCTTTATCTCTCAATATCTTACTGAGTAAGATATTGAATAACAAGAAACAAATAGTTGATTGAAAATGAAGTATTAAAGGTTTTTTCTAATCAATTATGTGTTTGCATCATTTTTATCGTATATTTAATGAATTGTTAACAATAAACTGAAAATTCACAAAAACGTGGAAAAACGGCAAAATATTGTCTAATTCGATGGTATTTTGTTTAAATCACATAAAGGAAAAGAGAATGATAAACGTCAAAATATTGCTAAATTCGATGATTTTTTGTACAAAACAAAACGCAAGAAAACTTGCCTATAAATACAAAATTTGCGAAATTCTGAGATTTGAAGGCCAAATCACATATCGTGATTTGAAGTAGTATCGAAATATTGGTAAAAACGAATATATTTACGTAATGTCACACTACATGAAAAACGTGAAAATAATCGCTATTTTACCAAATTTGATGATTTTAACTTCAAATCATAAAGCGAGGTTTCGTATTATTTAGATCATAGAAAAGACAGATAAAAATGTTGTTTCCAATACAAATGATAAAAATCAATGTGTTTTCATAAGAATTAACCAAAATGTTCCTGATTTTCCGTTTATATTACCGATGGAAGATGTACACGTAAAACCGCTCGAATCCGGCTGAAACGTCGATATATGCAATAAAAACAGAACTCCTCCCCTTTTCAATATCTTACTGAGTATTTTAACGAAAAACAAATAGTTGATTGAAAATGAGGTAATTAAGGTTTTTTCTAATCTAACACATCTTTCTAAAATATGTTTGCATCATTTTTATCTCATATTTAATGAATTATTGACAATAAACTGAAAATTCACAAAAACGTGGAAAAACAGCATAATATTGACTAATTCGATGGTATTTTGTTTAAATCACATAAAGGAAAAGAGGATGATAAACGTCAAAATATTGCTAAATTCGATGATATTTAGTACAAAACAAAATGCAAGAAAACTTGCTTAAAAATGAAAAATTTGCGAAATTCTCAGATTTAAGGCCAAATCACATATCATGAGAAAACATGAAGTATTATCGAAATATTGGTATAAACGAATATATTTACGTACAATCAAACTACATGAAAAACGTTAATAAAATAGCTATATTACCAAATTTGAAGATTTTAACTTCAAATCATAAAGCGAGGTTTCGTATTATTTAGATCCTAGAAAAGACATATAAAGATGTTGTTTCCAATACAAATAATAAAATCAATGTGTTTTCATTAAAATACTCTAAAACATTCCTGATTTTCCGTTTATATTACCGATGGAAGATGTACACGTAAAACCGCTCTAATCCGGCTGAAACGTCGATATATGCAATAAAAAAAACTTCTCCCCTTTTCAATATCTTACTCAGCATTTCAACGAGAAACAAATAGTTCATTGAAAATGAAGTATTAAAGGTTATTTTCTAATCAATTATGTTTTTGCATAATTTTTATCGTATATTTAATGAAACAATACCAATAAACTGAAAATTCACAAAATCGTGGACAAACGGCAAAATATTGCCTAATTCGATGATATTTTGTTGAAATAACATAAAGGAAAAGAGGATGATAAACGTCAAAATATTGCTAAATTCAATGATTTTTAGTACAAAACAAAACGCAAGAAAACTTGCTTACAAATGCAATATTATGAGAAATTCTGATATTTAAAGGCCAAATCACATATCGTGATACTACATGAAATAGTATCGAAATATTGGTAAAAATGAATATATTCACGTGAAGTCACACAACTTAAAAAACGTGAACAAAATCGCTCTATTGCCATATTCGAATATTTTAACTTCAAATCATGAAGCGAGGTATTATTTAGATCCTGGAAAAGACAGATAAAAATGTTGTTTCCAATACAAATGATAAAAATCAATGTGTTTTCATAATAATTAACTAAAATGTTCCTGATTTTCTGTTTATATTACCGATGGAAGATGTACACGTAAAACCACTCGAATCCGGCTGAAACGTCGATATATGCAATAAAAACAGAACTCCTCCCCTTTTTTAATATCTTACTGAGTATTTTAACGAGAAACAAATAGTTGATTGAAAATGAGGTAATTAAGGTTTTTTCTAATCTAACACATTTTTCTAAAATGTGTTTGCATCATTTTTATCGCATATTTAATGAATTATTGACAATAAACTGAAAATTCACAAAAACGTGGAAAAACGGCAAAATATTGCCTAATTCGATGGTATTTTGTTTAAATCACATAAAGGAAAAGAGGATGATAAACGTCAAAATTTTGCTAAATTCGATGATTTTTAGTTCAAAACAAAACGCAAGAAAACTCGGCTAAAAATGCAAAATTGCGAAATTCTGAGATTTGAAGGCCAAATCACATATCGTGATTTGAAGTAGTATCGAAATATTGGTAAAAACGAATATATTTAAGTAATGTCACACTACATGAAAAACGTGAAAAAAATCGCTATTTTACCAAATTTGAGGATTTTAACTTCAAATCATTAAGCGAGGTTTCGTATTATTTAGATTCTAGAAAAGACATATAAAGATGTTGTTTCCAATACAAATGATAAAAATCAATGTGTTTTTATTAAAATACTCAAAAATGTCCCTGATTTTCCGTTTATATTACCGATGGAAGATGTACATGTAAAACCGCTCTAATCCAGCTGAAACGTCGATATATGCAATAAAAACAGAACTTCTCCCCTTTTCAATATCTTACTCAGTTTTTTAACGAGAAACAAATAGTTGATTGAAAACGAAGTATTTAATGTTAATTTCTAATCAATTATGTGTTTGCATCATTTTTATCGTATATATATTGAATTAATAACAATAAACAGAAAATTCACAAAAACGTGGAAAAACGGCAAAATATTGCCTAATTCGATGATATTTTGTTTAAATCACATAAAGGAAAAATGGATTGTAAACGTCAAAATATTGCTAAATTCAATTATTTTTAGTACAAAACAAAACGCAAGAAAACTTGCTTAAAAATGCAATATTATGCGAAATTCTGATATTTAAAGGCCAAATCACATATCGTGATACTACATGAAATAGTATCGAAATATTGGTAAAATGAATATATTCACGTGAAGTCACACTACATAAAAAACGTGAACAAATCGCTCTATTACCATATTTGAAGATTTTAACTTCAAATCCTGAAGCGAGGTTTCGTATTATTTAGATCCTGGAAAAGACAGATAAAAATGTTCTTTCCAATACAAATGATAAAAATCAATGTGTTTTCATTAGAATTAACTAAAATGTTCCTGATTTTCCAATTTATATTACCGATGGAAGATGTACACGTAAAACAGCTCGAATCCGGCTGAAACGTGGATATATGCAATAAAAACCTAACTCCTCCCCTTTTCAATATCTTACTGAGTATTTTAACGAGAAACAAATAGTTGATTGAAAATGAAGTATTTAAGGTTTTTTCTAATCAATTATGTGTTTGCATCATTTTTATCGCATATTTAATGAATTATTAACAATAAACTGAAAATTCACAAAAACGTTGAAAAACGGCAAAATATTGCCTAATTCAATTTTATTTATATCACATAAAGGAAAAAAAGGGATGACAAACGTCAAAATATTGCTAAATTTGAAGATATTTAGTAGAAAACAAAATGCAAGAAAACTTCTTAAAATGAAAAATTTGCGAAATTCTGAGATTTGAAGGCCAAATCACATATCGTGAGAAAACATGAAGTAGTATCGAAATATTGGTAAAAACCAATATATTTACGTAAAGTGACACCACATGAAAAACGTGAAAAAAGTCACTATATTACCAAATTTGAGGATTTTTACTTCAAATCATAGAGCAAGGTTTCGTATTTTTTAGATCCTAGAAAAGACATAAAAATGTTCTTGCTAATACAAATGAAGAAAATCAATGTGTTTTCATTAGAATTAACAAAAATGTTCCTGATTTTCCATTTATATTACCGATGGAAGATGTACACGTAAAACAGCTCGAATCCGGCTGAAACGTCGATATATGCAATAAAAACCTAACTCCTCCCCTTTTCAATATCTTACTGAGTATTTTAACGAGAAACAAATAGTTGATTGAAAATGAAGTATTTAAGGTTTTTTCTAATCAATTATGTGTTTGCATCATTTTTATCGCATATTTAATGAATTATTAACAATAAACTGAAATTCACAAAAACGTTGAAAAACGGCAAAATATTGCCTAATTCGATGATATTTTGTTTAAATAACATAAAGGAAAAGAGGATGATAAACGTCAAAATATTGCTAAATTCAATGATTTTTAGTACAAAACAAAACGCAAGAAAACTTGCTTAAAAATGCAATATTATGAGAAATTCTGATATTTAAAGGCCAAATCACACATCGTGATACTACATGAAATAGTATCGAAATATTGGTAAAATGAATATATTCACGTGAAGTCACACTACATAAAAAACGTGAACAAAATCGCTCTATTACCATATATGAAGATTTTAACTTCAAATCCTGAAGCGAGGTTTCGTATTATTTAGATCCTGGAAAAGACAGATAAAAATGTTCTTTCCAATACAAATGATAAAAATCAATGTGTTTTCATTAGAATTAACTAAAATGTTCCTGATTTTCCATTTATATTACCGATGGAAGATGTACACGTAAAACAGCTCGAATCCGGCTGAAACGTCGATATATGCAATAAAAACCTAACTCCTCCCCTTTTCAATATCTTACTGAGTATTTTAACGAGAAACAAATAGTTGATTGAAAATGAAGTATTTAAGGTTTTTTCTAATCAATTATGTGTTTGCATCATTTTTATCGCATATTTAATGAATTATTAACAATAAACTGAAAATTCACAAAAACGTTGAAAAACGGGCAAAATATTGCCTAATTCAATTTTATTTATATCACATAAAGGAAAAAGGGATGAAAAACGTCAAAATATTGCTAAATTTTAAGATATTTAGTAGAAAACAAAATGCAAGAAAACTTCCTTAAAATGAAAAAATTTGCGAAATTCCTGAGATTTGAAGGCCAAATCACATATCGTGAGAAAACATGAAGTAGTATCGAAATATTGGTAAAAACCAATATATTTACGTAAAGTGACACCACATGAAAAACGTGAAAAAGTCACTATATTACCAAATTTGAGGATTTTTACTTCAAATCATAGAGCGAGGTTTCGTATTTTTTAGATCCTAGAAAAGACATAAAAATGTTGTTGCTAATACAAATGAAGAAAATCAATGTGTTTTCATTAGAATTAACAAAAATGTTCCTGATTTTCCATTTATATTACCGATGGAAGATGTACACGTAAAACAGCTCGAATCCGGCTGAAACGTCGATATATGCAATAAAAACCTAACTCCTCCCCTTTTCAATATCTTACTGAGTATTTTAACGAGAAACAAATAGTTGATTGAAAATGAAGTATTTAAGGTTTTTTCTAATCAATTATGTGTTTGCATCATTTTTATCGCATATTTAATGAATTATTAACAATAAACTGAAAATTCACAAAAACGTTGAAAAACGGCAAAATATTGCCTAATTCGATGATATTTTGTTTAAATAACATAAAGGAAAAGAGGATGATAAACGTCAAAATATTGCTAAATTCAATGATTTTTAGTACAAAACAAAACGCAAGAAAACTTGCTTAAAAATGCAATATTATGAGAAATTCTGATATTTAAAGGCCAAATCACATATCGTGATACTACATGAAATAGTATCGAAATATTGGTAAAAATGAATATATTCACGTGAAGTCACACAACATAAAAAACGTGAACAAAATCGCTCTACTACCATATTCGAATATTTTAACTTCAAATCATGAAGCGAGGTATTATTTAGATCCTAGAAAAGACATATAAGATGTTGTTTCCAATACAAATGATAAAAATCAATATGTTTTCATTAGAATTAACTAAAATGTTCCTGATTTTCCGTTTATATTACCGATGGAAGATGTACACGTAAAACCGCTCGAATCCGACGTCGATATATGCAATAAAAACAGAACTCCCCTTTTTAATATCTTACTGAGTATTTTATCGAGAAACAAATAGTTGATTGAAAATGAGGTAAGTAAGGTTTTTTCTAATCAATTATGTGTTTGCATCATTTTTATCGTATATATATTGAATTAATAACAATAAACTGAAAATTCACAAAAACGTGGAAAAACGGCAAAATATTGTCTAATTCGATGGTATTTTGTTTAAATCACATAAAGGAAAAGAGAATGATAAACGTCAAAATATTGCTAAATTCGATGATTTTTTTGTACAAAACAAAACGCAAGAAAACTTGCCTATAAATACAAAATTTGCGAAATTCTGAGATTTGAAGGCCAAATCACATATCGTGATTTGAAGTAGTATCGAAATATTGGTAAAAACGAATATATTTACGTAATGTCACACTACATGAAAAACGTGAAAATAATCGCTATTTTACCAAATTTGATGATTTTAACTTCAAATCATAAAGCGAGGTTTCGTATTATTTAGATCATAGAAAGACAGATAAAAATGTTGTTTCCAATACAAATGATAAAAATCAATGTGTTTTCATAAGAATTAACCAAAATGTTCCTGATTTTCCGTTTATATTACCGATGGAAGATGTACACGTAAAACCGCTCGAATCCGGCTGAAACGTCGATATATGCAATAAAAACAGAACTCCTCCCCTTTTCAATATCTTACTGAGTATTTTAACGAGAAACAAATAGTTGATTGAAAATGAGGTAATTAAGGTTTTTTCTAATCTAACACATCTTTCTAAAATATGTTTGCATCATTTTTATCTCATATTTAATGAATTATTGACAATAAACTGAAAATTCACAAAAACGTGGAAAAACAGCATAATATTGACTAATTCGATGGTATTTTGTTTAAATCACATAAAGGAAAAGAGGATGATAAACGTCAAAATATTGCTAAATTCGATGATATTTAGTACAAAACAAAATGCAAGAAAACTTGCTTAAAAATGAAAAATTTGCGAAATTCTCAGATTTAAGGCCAAATCACATATCATGAGAAAACATGAAGTATTATCGAAATATTGGTATAAACGAATATATTTACGTACAATCAAACTACATGAAAACGTTAATAAAATAGCTATATTACCAAATTTGAAGATTTTAACTTCAAATCATAAAGCGAGGTTTCGTATTATTTAGATCCTAGAAAAGACATATAAAGATGTTGTTTCCAATACAAATAATAAAAATCAATGTGTTTTCATTAAAATACTCTAAAACATTCCTGATTTTCCGTTTATATTACCGATGGAAGATGTACACGTAAAACCGCTCTAATCCGGCTGAAACGTCGATATATGCAATAAAAAAAGAACTTCTCCCCTTTTCAATATCTTACTCAGCATTTCAACGAGAAACAAATAGTTCATTGAAAATGAAGTATTAAAGGTTATTTTCTAATCAATTATGTTTTTGCATAATTTTTATCGTATATTTAATGAAACAATACCAATAAACTGAAAATTCACAAAATCGTGGACAAACGGCAAAATATTGCCTAATTCGATGATATTTTGTTGAAATAACATAAAGGAAAAGAGGATGATAAACGTCAAAATATTGCTAAATTCAATGATTTTTAGTACAAAACAAAACGCAAGAAAAACTTGCTTACAAATGCAATATTATGAGAAATTCTGATATTTAAAGGCCAAATCACATATCGTGATACTACATGAAATAGTATCGAAATATTGGTAAAAATGAATATATTCACGTGAAGTCACACAACTTAAAAAACGTGAACAAAATCGCTCTATTGCCATATTCGAATATTTTAACTTCAAATCATGAAGCGAGGTATTATTTAGATCCTGGAAAAGACAGATAAAAATGTTGTTTCCAATACAAATGATAAAAATCAATGTGTTTTCATAATAATTAACTAAAATGTTCCTGATTTTCTGTTTATATTACCGATGGAAGATGTACACGTAAAACCACTCGAATCCGGCTGAAACGTCGATATATGCAATAAAAACAGAACTCCTCCCCTTTTTTAATATCTTACTGAGTATTTTAACGAGAAACAAATAGTTGATTGAAAATGAGGTAATTAAGGTTTTTTCTAATCTAACACATTTTTCTAAAATGTGTTTGCATCATTTTTATCGCATATTTAATGAATTATTGACAATAAACTGAAAATTCACAAAAACGTGGAAAAACGGCAAAATATTGCCTAATTCGATGGTATTTTGTTTAAATCACATAAAGGAAAAGAGGATGATAAACGTCAAAATTTTGCTAAATTCGATGATTTTTAGTTCAAAACAAAACGCCAAGAAAACTCGGCTAAAAATGCAAAATTGCGAAATTCTGAGATTTGAAGGCCAAATCACATATCGTGATTTGAAGTAGTATCGAAATATTGGTAAAAACGAATATATTTACGTAATGTCACACTACATGAAAAACGTGAAAAAAATCGCTATTTTACCAAATTTGAGGATTTTAACTTCAAATCATTAAGCGAGGGTTTCGTATTATTTAGATTCTAGAAAAGACATATAAAGATGTTGTTTCCAATACAAATGATAAAAATCAATGTGTTTTTATTAAAATACTCAAAAATGTCCCTGATTTTCCGTTTATATTACCGATGGAAGATGTACATGTAAAACCGCTCTAATCCAGCTGAAACGTCGATATATGCAATAAAAACAGAACTTCTCCCCTTTTCAATATCTTACTCAGTTTTTTAACGAGAAACAAATAGTTGATTGAAAACGAAGTATTTAATGTTAATTTCTAATCAATTATGTGTTTGCATCATTTTTATCGTATATATATTGAATTAATAACAATAAACAGAAAATTCACAAAAACGTGGAAAAACGGCAAAATATTGCCTAATTCGATGATATTTTGTTTAAATCACATAAAGGAAAAATGGATTGTAAACGTCAAAATATTGCTAAATTCAATTATTTTTAGTACAAAACAAAACGCAAGAAAACTTGCTTAAAAATGCAATATTATGCGAAATTCTGATATTTAAAGGCCAAATCACATATCGTGATACTACATGAAATAGTATCGAAATATTGGTAAAATGAATATATTCACGTGAAGTCACACTACATAAAAAACGTGAACAAAATCGCTCTATTACCATATTTGAAGATTTTAACTTCAAATCCTGAAGCGAGGTTTCGTATTATTTAGATCCTGGAAAAGACAGATAAAAATGTTCTTTCCAATACAAATGATAAAAATCAATGTGTTTTCATTAGAATTAACTAAAATGTTCCTGATTTTCCATTTATATTACCGATGGAAGATGTACACGTAAAACAGCTCGAATCCGGCTGAAACGTCGATATATGCAATAAAAACCTAACTCCTCCCCTTTTCAATATCTTACTGAGTATTTTAACGAGAAACAAATAGTTGATTGAAAATGAAGTATTTAAGGTTTTTTCTAATCAATTATGTGTTTGCATCATTTTTATCGCATATTTAATGAATTATTAACAATAAACTGAAAATTCACAAAAAACGTTGAAAAACGGCTAAATATTGCCTAATTCAATTTTATTTATATCACATAAAGGAAAAAGGGATGACAAACGTCAAAATATTGCTAAATTTGAAGATATTTAGTAGAAAACAAAATGCAAGAAAACTTCCTTAAAATGAAAAATTTGCGAAATTCTGAGATTTGAAGGCCAAATCACATATCGTGAGAAAACATGAAGTAGTATCGAAATATTGGTAAAAACCAATATATTTAAGTAAAGTGACACCACATGAAAAACGTGAAAAAGTCACTATATTACCAAATTTGAGGATTTTTACTTCAAATCATAGAGCGAGGTTTCGTATTTTTTAGATCCTAGAAAAGACATAAAAATGTTGTTGCTAATACAAATGAAGAAAATCAATGTGTTTTCATTAGAATTAACAAAAATGTTCCTGATTTTCCATTTATATTACCGATGGAAGATGTACACGTAAAACAGCTCGAATCCGGCTGAAACGTCGATATATGCAATAAAAACCTAACTCCTCCCCTTTTCAATATCTTACTGAGTATTTTAACGAGAAACAAATAGTTGATTGAAAATGAAGTATTTAAGGTTTTTTCTAATCAATTATGTGTTTGCATCATTTTTATCGCATATTTAATGAATTATTAACAATAAACTGAAAATTCACAAAAACGTTGAAAAACGGCAAAATATTGCCTAATTCGATGATATTTTGTTTAAATAACATAAAGGAAAAGAGGATGATAAACGTCAAAATATTGCTAAATTCAATGATTTTTAGTACAAAACAAAACGCAAGAAAACTTGCTTAAAAATGCAATATTATGAGAAATTCTGATATTTAAAGGCCAAATCACATATCGTGATACTACATGAAATAGTATCGAAATATTGGTAAAAATGAATATATTCACGTGAAGTCACACAACATAAAAAACGTGAACAAAATCGCTCTACTACCATATTCGAATATTTTAACTTCAAATCATGAAGCGAGGTATTATTTAGATCCTAGAAAAGACATATAAGATGTTGTTTCCAATACAAATGATAAAAATCAATATGTTTTCATTAGAATTAACTAAAATGTTCCTGATTTTCCGTTTATATTACCGATGGAAGATGTACACGTAAAACCGCTCGAATCCGACGTCGATATATGCAATAAAAACAGAACTCCCCTTTTTAATATCTTACTGAGTATTTTATCGAGAAACAAATAGTTGATTGAAAATGAGGTAAGTAAGGTTTTTTCTAATCAATTATGTGTTTGCATCATTTTTATCGTATATATATTGAATTAATAACAATAAACTGAAAATTCACAAAACGTGGAAAAACGGCAAAATATTGTCTAATTCGATGGTATTTTGTTTAAATCACATAAAGGAAAAGAGAATGATAAACGTCAAAATATTGCTAAATTCGATGATTTTTTGTACAAAACAAAACGCAAGAAAACTTGCCTATAAATACAAAATTTGCGAAATTCTGAGATTTGAAGGCCAAATCACATATCGTGATTTGAAGTAGTATCGAAATATTGGTAAAAACGAATATATTTACGTAATGTCACACTACATGAAAAACGTGAAAATAATCGCTATTTTACCAAATTTGATGATTTTAACTTCAAATCATAAAGCGAGGTTTCGTATTATTTAGATCATAGAAAAGACAGATAAAAATGTTGTTTCCAATACAAATGATAAAAATCAATGTGTTTTCATAAGAATTAACCAAAATGTTCCTGATTTTCCGTTTATATTACCGATGGAAGATGTACACGTAAAACCGCTCGAATCCAGCAGAAACGTCGATATATGCAATAAAAACAGAACTCCTCCCCTTTTCAATATCTTACTGAGTATTTTAACGAGAAACAAATAGTTTGATTGAAAATGAGGTAATTAAGGTTTTTTCTAATCTAACACATCTTTCTAAAATATGTTTGCATCATTTTTATCTCATATTTAATGAATTATTGACAATAAACTGAAAATTCACAAAAACGTGGAAAAACAGCATAATATTGACTAATTCGATGGTATTTTGTTTAAATCACATAAAGGAAAAGAGGATGATAAACGTCAAAATATTGCTAAATTCGATGATATTTAGTACAAAACAAAATGCAAGAAAACTTGCTTAAAAATGAAAAATTTGCGAAATTCTCAGATTTAAGGCCAAATCACATATCATGAGAAAACATGAAGTATTATCGAAATATTGGTATAAACGAATATATTTACGTACAATCAAACTACATGAAAAACGTTAATAAAATAGCTATATTACCAAATTTGAAGATTTTAACTTCAAATCATAAAGCGAGGTTTCGTATTATTTAGATCCTAGAAAAGACATATAAAGATGTTGTTTCCAATACAAATAATAAAAATCAATGTGTTTTCATTAAAATACTCTAAAACATTCCTGATTTTCCGTTTATATTACCGATGGAAGATGTACACGTAAAACCGCTCTAATCCGGCTGAAACGTCGATATATGCAATAAAAAAAGAACTTCTCCCCTTTTCAATATCTTACTCAGCATTTCAACGAGAAACAAATAGTTCATTGAAAATGAAGTATTAAAGGTTATTTTCTAATCAATTATGTTTTTGCATAATTTTTATCGTATATTTAATGAAACAATACCAATAAACTGAAAATTCACAAAATCGTGGACAAACGGCAAAATATTGCCTAATTCGATGATATTTTGTTGAAATAACATAAAGGAAAAGAGGATGATAAACGTCAAAATATTGCTAAATTCAATGATTTTTAGTACAAAACAAAACGCAAGAAAACTTGCTTAAAAATGCAATATTATGAGAAATTCTGATATTTAAAGGCCAAATCACATATCGTGATACTACATGAAATAGTATCGAAATATTGGTAAAAATGAATATATTCACGTGAAGTCACACAACTTAAAAAACGTGAACAAAATCGCTCTATTGCCATATTCGAATATTTTAACTTCAAATCATGAAGCGAGGTATTATTTAGATCCTGGAAAAGACAGATAAAAATGTTGTTTCCAATACAAATGATAAAAATCAATGTGTTTTCATAATAATTAACTAAAATGTTCCTGATTTTCTGTTTATATTACCGATGGAAGATGTACACGTAAAACCACTCGAATCCGGCTGAAACGTCGATATATGCAATAAAAACAGAACTCCTCCCCTTTTTTAATATCTTACTGAGTATTTTAACGAGAAACAAATAGTTGATTGAAAATGAGGTAATTAAGGTTTTTTCTAATCTAACACATTTTTCTAAAATGTGTTTGCATCATTTTTATCGCATATTTAATGAATTATTGACAATAAACTGAAAATTCACAAAAAACGTGGAAAAACGGCAAAATATTGCCTAATTCGATGGTATTTTGTTTAAATCACATAAAGGAAAAGAGGATGATAAACTTCAAAATTTTGCTAAATTCGATGATTTTTAGTTCAAAACAAAACGCAAGAAAACTCGGCTAAAAATGCAAAATTGCGAAATTCTGAGATTTGAAGGCCAAATCACATATCGTGATTTGAAGTAGTATCGAAATATTGGTAAAAAACGAATATATTTACGTAATGTCACACTACATGAAAAAACGTGAAAAAAATCGCTATTTTACCAAATTTGAGGATTTTAACTTCAAATCATTAAGCGAGGTTTCGTATTATTTAGATTCTAGAAAAGACATATAAAGATGTTGTTTCCAATACAAATGATAAAAATCAATGTGTTTTTATTAAAATACTCAAAAATGTCCCTGATTTTCCGTTTATATTACCGATGGAAGATGTACATGTAAAACCGCTCTAATCCAGCTGAAACGTCGATATATGCAATAAAAACAGAACTTCTCCCCTTTTCAATATCTTACTCAGTTTTTTTAACGAGAAACAAATAGTTGATTGAAAACGAAGTATTTAATGTTAATTTCTAATCAATTATGTGTTTGCATCATTTTTATCGTATATATATTGAATTAATAACAATAAACAGAAAATTCACAAAAACGTGGAAAAACGGCAAAATATTGCCTAATTCGATGATATTTTGTTTAAATCACATAAAGGAAAAATGGATTGTAAACGTCAAAATATTGCTAAATTCAATTATTTTTAGTACAAAACAAAACGCAAGAAAACTTGCTTAAAAATGCAATATTATGCGAAATTCTGATATTTAAAGGCCAAATCACATATCGTGATACTACATGAAATAGTATCGAAATATTGGTAAAATGAATATATTCACGTGAAGTCACACTACATAAAAAACGTGAACAAAATCGCTCTATTACCATATTTGAAGATTTTAACTTCAAATCCTGAAGCGAGGTTTCGTATTATTTAGATCCTGGAAAAGACAGATAAAAATGTTCTTTCCAATACAAATGATAAAAATCAATGTGTTTTCATTAGAATTAACTAAAATGTTCCTGATTTTCCATTTATATTACCGATGGAAGATGTACACGTAAAACAGCTTGAATCCGGCTGAAACGTGGATATATGCAATAAAAAACCTAACTCCTCCCCTTTTCAATATCTTACTGAGTATTTTAACGAGAAACAAATAGTTGATTGAAAATGAAGTATTTAAGGTTTTTTCTAATCAATTATGTGTTTGCATCATTTTTATCGCATATTTAATGAATTATTAACAATAAACTGAAAATTCACAAAAACGTTGAAAAACGGCAAAATATTGCCTAATTCAATTTTATTTATATCACATAAAGGAAAAAGGGATGACAAACGTCAAAATATTGCTAAATTTGAAGATATTTAGTAGAAAACAAAATGCAAGAAAACTTCCTTAAAATGAAAAATTTGCGAAATTCTGAGATTTGAAGGCCAAATCACATATCGTGAGAAAACATGAAGTAGTATCGAAATATTGGTAAAAACCAATATATTTACGTAAAGTGACACCACATGAAAAACGTGAAAAAGTCACTATATTACCAAATTTGAGGATTTTTACTTCAAATCATAGAGCAAGGTTTCGTATTTTTTAGATCCTAGAAAAGACATAAAAATGTTCTTGCTAATACAAATGAAGAAAATCAATGTGTTTTCATTAGAATTAACAAAAATGTTCCTGATTTTCCATTTATATTACCGATGGAAGATGTACACGTAAAACAGCTCGAATCCGGCTGAAACGTCGATATATGCAATAAAAACCTAACTCCTCCCCTTTTCAATATCTTACTGAGTATTTTAACGAGAAACAAATAGTTGATTGAAAATGAAGTATTTAAGGTTTTTTCTAATCAATTATGTGTTTGCATCATTTTTATCGCATATTTAATGAATTATTAACAATAAACTGAAAATTCACAAAAACGTTGAAAAACGGCAAAATATTGCCTAATTCGATGATATTTTGTTTAAATAACATAAAGGAAAAGAGGATGATAAACGTCAAAATATTGCTAAATTCAATGATTTTTAGTACAAAACAAAACGCAAGAAAACTTGCTTAAAAATGCAATATTATGAGAAATTCTGATATTTAAAGGCCAAATCACACATCGTGATACTACATGAAATAGTATCGAAATATTGGTAAAATGAATATATTCACGTGAAGTCACACTACATAAAAAACGTGAACAAAATCGCTCTATTACCATATATGAAGATTTTAACTTCAAATCCTGAAGCGAGGTTTCGTATTATTTAGATCCTGGAAAAGACAGATAAAAATGTTCTTTCCAATACAAATGATAAAAATCAATGTGTTTTCATTAGAATTAACTAAAATGTTCCTGATTTTCCATTTATATTACCGATGGAAGATGTACACGTAAAACAGCTCGAATCCGGCTGAAACGTCGATATATGCAATAAAAACCTAACTCCTCCCCTTTTCAATATCTTACTGAGTATTTTAACGAGAAACAAATAGTTGATTGAAAATGAAGTATATAAGGTTTTTTCTAATCAATTATGTGTTTGCATCATTTTTATCGCATATTTAATGAATTATTAACAATAAACTGAAAATTCACAAAAACGTTGAAAAACGGCAAAATATTGCCTAATTCAATTTTATTTATATCACATAAAGGAAAAAGGGATGACAAACGTCAAAATATTGCTAAATTTTAAGATATTTAGTAGAAAACAAAATGCAAGAAAACTTCCTTAAAATGAAAAATTTGCGAAATTCTGAGATTTGAAGGCCAAAATCACATATCGTGAGAAAACATGAAGTAGTATCGAAATATTGGTAAAAACCAATATATTTACGTAAAGTGACACCACATGAAAAACGTGAAAAAGTCACTATATTACCAAATTTGAGGATTTTTACTTCAAATCATAGAGCGAGGTTTCGTATTTTTTAGATCCTAGAAAAGACATAAAAATGTTGTTGCTAATACAAATGAAGAAAATCAATGTGTTTTCATTAGAATTAACAAAAATGTTCCTGATTTTCCATTTATATTACCGATGGAAGATGTACACGTAAAACAGCTCGAATCCGGCTGAAACGTCGATATATGCAATAAAAACCTAACTCCTCCCCTTTTCAATATCTTACTGAGTATTTTAACGAGAAACAAATAGTTGATTGAAAATGAAGTATTTAAGGTTTTTTCTAATCAATTATGTGTTTGCATCATTTTTATCGCATATTTAATGAATTATTAACAATAAACTGAAAATTCACAAAAACGTTGAAAAACGGCAAAATATTGCCTAATTCGATGATATTTTGTTTAAATAACATAAAGGAAAAGAGGATGATAAACGTCAAAATATTGCTAAATTCAATGATTTTTAGTACAAAACAAAATGCAAGAAAACTTGCTTAAAAATGCAATATTATGAGAAATTCTGATATTTAAAGGCCAAATCACATATCGTGATACTACATGAAATAGTATCGAAATATTGGTAAAAATGAATATATTCACGTGAAGTCACACAACATAAAAAACGTGAACAAAATCGCTCTACTACCATATTCGAATATTTTAACTTCAAATCATGAAGCGAGGTATTATTTAGATCCTAGAAAAGACATATAAGATGTTGTTTCCAATACAAATGATAAAAATCAATATGTTTTCATTAGAATTAACTAAAATGTTCCTGAGTTTCCGTTTATATTACCGATGGAAGATGTACACGTAAAACCGCTCGAATCCGACGTCGATATATGCAATAAAAACAGAACTCCCCTTTTTAATATCTTACTGAGTATTTTATCGAGAAACAAATAGTTGATTGAAAATGAGGTAAGTAAGGTTTTTTCTAATCAATTATGTGTTTGCATCATTTTTATCGTATATATATTGAATTAATAACAATAAACTGAAAATTCACAAAAACGTGGAAAACCGGCAAAATATTGCCTAATTCGATGATATTTTGTTTAAATCACATAAAGGAAAAGGGGATGACAAACGTCAAAATATTGCTAAATTCGATGATATTTAGTACAAAACAAAATGCAAGAAAACTTGCTTAAAAATGAAAAATTTGCGAAATTCTCAGATTTAAGGCCAAATCACATATCATGAGAAAACATGAAGTATTATCGAAATATTGGTATAAACGAATATATTTACGTACAATCAAACTACATGAAAAACGTTAATAAAATAGCTATATTACCAAATTTGAAGATTTTAACTTCAAATCATAAAGCGAGGTTTCGTATTATTTAGATCCTAGAAAAGACATATAAAGATGTTGTTTCCAATACAAATAATAAAAATCAATGTGTTTTCATTAAAATACTCTAAAACATTCCTGATTTTCCGTTTATATTACCGATGGAAGATGTACACGTAAAACCGCTCTAATCCGGCTGAAACGTCGATATATGCAATAAAAAAGAACTTCTCCCCTTTTCAATATCTTACTCAGCATTTCAACGAGAAACAAATAGTTCATTGAAAATGAAGTATTAAAGGTTATTTTGTAATCAATTATGTTTTTGCATAATTTTTATCGTATATTTAATGAAACAATACCAATAAACTGAAAATTCACAAAATCGTGGACAAACGGCAAAATATTGCCTAATTCGATGATATTTTGTTGAA
The DNA here is from genome assembly GCF_040958095.1 of Procambarus clarkii. Taxonomy (NCBI): domain Eukaryota; kingdom Metazoa; phylum Arthropoda; class Malacostraca; order Decapoda; family Cambaridae; genus Procambarus; species Procambarus clarkii. The sequence continues at coordinate 22,491,840 of NC_091181.1, forward strand.
ATAACATAAAGGAAAAGAGGATGATAAACGTCAAAATATTGCTAAATTCAATGATTTTTAGTACAAAACAAAACGCAAGAAAACTTACTTAAAAATGCAATATTATGAGAAATTCTGATATTTAAAGGCCAAATCACATATCGTGATACTACATGAAATAGTATCGAAATATTGGTAAAAATAAATATATTCACGTGAAGTCACACAACATAAAAAACGTGAACAAAATCGCTCTATTACCATATTCGAATATTTTAACTTCAAATCATGAAGCGAGGTATTATTTAGATCATAGAAAAGACAGATAAAAATGTTGTTTCCAATACAAATGATAAAAATCAATGTGTTTTCATAATAATTAACTAAAATGTTCCTGATTTTCTGTTTATATTACCGATGGAAGATGTACACGTAAAACTACTCGAATCCGGCTGAAACGTCGATATATGCAATAAAAACAGAACTCCTCCCCTTTTCAATATCTTACTGAGTATTTTAACGAGAAACAAATAGTTGATTGAAAATTAGGTAATTAAGGTTTTTTCTAATCTAACACATTTTTCTAAAATGTGTTTGCATCATTTTTATCGCATATTTAATGAATTATTGACAATAAACTGAAAATTCACAAAAACGTGGAAAAACGGCAAAATATTGCCTAATTCGATGGTATTTTGTTTAAATCACATAAAGGAAAAGAGGATGATAAACGTCAAAATTTTGCTAAATTCGATGATTTTTAGTTCAAAACAAAACGCAAGAAAACTTGGCTAAAAATGCAAAATTGCGAAATTCTGAGATTTGAAGGCCAAATCACATATCGTGATTTGAAGTAGTATCGAAATATTGGTAAAAACGAATATATTTACGTAATGTCACACTACATGAAAAACGTGAAAAAAATCGCTATTTTACCAAATTTGAGGATTTTAACTTCAAATCATTAAGCGAGGTTTCGTATTATTTAGATTCTAGAAAAGACATATAAAGATGTTGTTTCCAATACAAATGATAAAAATCAATGTGTTTTTATTAAAATACTCAAAAATGTCCCTGATTTTCCGTTTATATTACCGATGGAAGATGTACATGTAAAACCGCTCTAATCCAGCTGAAACGTCGATATATGCAATAAAAACAGAACTTCTCCCCCTTTTCAATATCTTACTCAGTTTTTTAACGAGAAACAAATAGTTGATTGAAAACGAAGTATTTAATATTAATTTCTAATCAATTATGTGTTTGCATCATTTTTATCGTATATATATTGAATTAATAACAATAAACATAAAATTCACAAAAACGTGGAAAAAACGGCAAAATATTGCCTAATTCGATGATATTTTGTTTAAATGACATAAAGGAAAAAAGGATTGTAAACGTCAAAATATTGCTAAATTCAATTATTTTTAGTACAAAACAAAACGCAAGAAAACTTGCTTAAAAATGCAATATTATGCGAAATTCTGATATTTAAAGGCCAAATCACATATCGTGATACTACATGAAATAGTATCGAAATATTGGTAAAATGAATATATTCACGTGAAGTCACACTACATAAAAAACGTGAACAAAATCGCTCTATTACCATATTTGAAGATTTTAACTTCAAATCCTGAAGCGAGGTTTCGTATTATTTAGATCCTGGAAAAGACAGATAAAAATGTTCTTTCCAATACAAATGATAAAAATCAATGTGTTTTCATTAGAATTAACTAAAATGTTCCTGATTTTCCATTTATATTACCGATGGAAGATGTACACGTAAAACAGCTCGAATCCGGCTGAAACGTCGATATATGCAATAAAAACCTAACTCCTCCCCTTTTCAATATCTTACTGAGTATTTTAACGAGAAACAAATAGTTGATTGAGAAAAAAGTATTTAAGGTTTTTTCTAATCAATTATGTGTTTGCATCATTTTTATCGCATATTTAATGAATTATTAACAATAAACTGAAAATTCACAAAAACGTTGAAAAACGGCAAAATATTGCCTAATTCAATTTTATTTATATCACATAAAGGAAAAAGGGATGACAAACGTCAAAATATTGCTAAATTTGAAGATATTTAGTAGAAAACAAAATGCAAGAAAACTTCCTTAAAATGAAAAATTTGCGAAATTCTGAGATTTGAAGGCCAAATCACATATCGTGAGAAAACATGAAGTAGTATCGAAATATTGGTAAAAACCAATATATTTACGTAAAGTGACACCACATGAAAAACGTGAAAAAGTCACTATATTACCAAATTTGAGGATTTTTACTTCAAATCATAGAGCAAGGTTTCGTATTTTTTAGATCCTAGAAAAGACATAAAAATGTTCTTGCTAATACAAATGAAGAAAATCAATGTGTTTTCATTAGAATTAACAAAAATGTTCCTGATTTTCCATTTATATTACCGATGGAAGATGTACACGTAAAACAGCTCGAATCCGGCTGAAACGTCGATATATGCAATAAAAACCTAACTCCTCCCCTTTTCAATATCTTACTGAGTATTTTAACGAGAAACAAATAGTTGATTGAAAATGAAGTATTTAAGGTTTTTTCTAATCAATTATGTGTTTGCATAATTTTTATCGCATATTTAATGAATTATTAAAAATAAACTGAAAATTCACAAAAACGTTGAAAAACGGCAAAATATTGCGTAATTCGATAATATTTTGTTTAAATAACATAAAGGAAAAGAGGATGATAAACGTCAAAATATTGCTAAATTCAATGATTTTTAGTACAAAACAAAACGCAAGAAAACTTGCTTAAAAATGCAATATTATGAGAAATTCTGATATTTAAAGGCCAAATCACATATCGTGATACTACATGAAATAGTATCGAAATATTGGTAAAATGAATATATTCACGTGAAGTCACACTACATAAAAAACGTGAACAAAATCGCTCTATTACCACATTTGAAGATTTTAACTTCAAATCCTGAAGCGAGGTTTCGTATTATTTAGATCCTGGAAAAGACAGATAAAAATGTTCTTTCCAATACAAATGATAAAAATCAATGTGTTTTCATTAGAATTAACTAAAATGTTCCTGATTTTCCATTTATATTACCGATGGAAGATGTACACGTAAAACAGCTCGAATCCGGCTGAAACGTCGATATATGCAATAAAAACCTAACTCCTCCCCTTTTCAATATCTTACTGAGTATTTTAACGAGAAACAAATAGTTGATTGAAAATGAAGTATTTAAGGTTTTTTTCTAATCAATTATGTGTTTGCATCATTTTTATCGCATATTTAATGAATTATTAACAATAAACTGAAAATTCACAAAAACGTTGAAAAACGGCAAAATATTGCCTAATTCAATTTTATTTATATCACATAAAGGAAAAAGGGATGACAAACGTCAAAATATTGCTAAATTTGAAGATATTTAGTAGAAAACAAAATGCAAGAAAACTTCCTTAAAATGAAAAATTTGCGAAATTCTGAGATTTGAAGGCCAAATCACATATCGTGAGAAAACATGAAGTAGTATCGAAATATGGGTAAAAACCAATATATTTACGTAAAGTGACACCACATGAAAAACGTGAAAAAGTCACTATATTACCAAATTTGAGGATTTTTACTTCAAATCATAGAGCGAGGTTTCGTATTTTTTAGATCCTAGAAAAGACATAAAAATGTTGTTGCTAATACAAATGAAGAAAATCAATGTGTTTTCATTAGAATTAACAAAAATGTTCCTGATTTTCCATTTATATTACCGATGGAAGATGTACACGTAAAACAGCTCGAATCCGGCTGAAACGTCGATATATGCAATAAAAACCTAACTCCTCCCCTTTTCAATATCTTACTGAGTATTTTAACGAGAAACAAATAGTTGATTGAAAATTAAGTATTTAAGGTTTTTTCTAATCAATTATGTGTTTGCATCATTTTTATCGCATATTTAATGAATTATTAACAATAAACTGAAAATTCACAAAAACGTTGAAAAACGGCAAAATATTGCCTAATTCGATGATATTTTGTTTAAATCACATAAAGGAAAAGAGGATGATAAACGTCAAAATTTTGCTAAATTCGATGATTTTTAGTTCAAAACAAAACGCAAGAAAACTTGGCTAAAAATGCAAAATTGCGAAATTCTGAGATTTGAAGGCCAAATCACATATCGTGATTTGAAGTAGTATCGAAATATTGGTAAAAACGAATATATTTACGTAATGTCACACTACATGAAAAACGTGAAAAAAATCGCTATTTTACCAAATTTGAGGATTTTAACTTCAAATCATTAAGCGAGGTTTCGTATTATTTAGATTCTAGAAAAGACATATAAAGATGTTGTTTCCAATACAAATGATAAAAATCAATGTGTTTTTATTAAAATACTCAAAAATGTCCCTGATTTTCCGTTTATATTACCGATGGAAGATGTACATGTAAAACCGCTCTAATCCAGCTGAAACGTCGATATATGCAATAAAAACAGAACTTCTCCCCTTTTCAATATCTTACTCAGTTTTTTAACGAGAAACAAATAGTTGATTGAAAACGAAGTATTTAATATTAATTTCTAATCAATTATGTGTTTGCATCATTTTTATCGTATATATATTGAATTAATAACAATAAACATAAAATTCACAAAAACGTGGAAAAACGGCAAAATATTGCCTAATTCGATGATATTTTGTTTAAATGACATAAAGGAAAAAAGGATTGTAAACGTCAAAATATTGCTAAATTCAATTATTTTTAGTACAAAACAAAACGCAAGAAAACTTGCTTAAAAATGCAATATTATGCGAAATTCTGATATTTAAAGGCCAAATCACATATCGTGATACTACATGAAATAGTATCGAAATATTGGTAAAATGAATATATTCACGTGAAGTCACACTACATAAAAAACGTGAACAAAATCGCTCTATTACCATATTTGAAGATTTTAACTTCAAATCCTGAAGCGAGGTTTCGTATTATTTAGATCCTGGAAAAGACAGATAAAAATGTTCTTTCCAATACAAATGATAAAAATCAATGTGTTTTCATTAGAATTAACTAAAATGTTCCTGATTTTCCATTTATATTACCGATGGAAGATGTACACGTAAAACAGCTCGAATCCGGCTGAAACGTCGATATATGCAATAAAAACCTAACTCCTCCCCTTTTCAATATCTTACTGAGTATTTTAACGAGAAACAAATAGTTGATTGAGAAAAAAGTATTTAAGGTTTTTTCTAATCAATTATGTGTTTGCATCATTTTTATCGCATATTTAATGAATTATTAACAATAAACTGAAAATTCACAAAAACGTTGAAAAACGGCAAAATATTGCCTAATTCAATTTTATTTATATCACATAAAGGAAAAAGGGATGACAAACGTCAAAATATTGCTAAATTTGAAGATATTTAGTAGAAAACAAAATGCAAGAAAACTTCCTTAAAATGAAAAATTTGCGAAATTCTGAGATTTGAAGGCCAAATCACATATCGTGAGAAAACATGAAGTTGTATCGAAATATTGGTAAAAACCAATATATTTACGTAAAGTGACACCACATGAAAAACGTGAAAAAGTCACTATATTACCAAATTTGAGGATTTTTACTTCAAATCATAGAGCAAGGTTTCGTATTTTTTAGATCCTAGAAAAGACATAAAAATGTTCTTGCTAATACAAATGAAGAAAATCAATGTGTTTTCATTAGAATTAACAAAAATGTTCCTGATTTTCCATTTATATTACCGATGGAAGATGTACACGTAAAACAGCTCGAATCCGGCTGAAACGTCGATATATGCAATAAAAACCTAACTCCTCCCCTTTTCAATATCTTACTGAGTATTTTAACGAGAAACAAATAGTTGATTGAAAATGAAGTATTTAAGGTTTTTTCTAATCAATTATGTGTTTGCATAATTTTTATCGCATATTTAATGAATTATTAAAAATAAACTGAAAATTCACAAAAACGTTGAAAAACGGCAAAATATTGCGTAATTCGATGATATTTTGTTTAAATAACATAAAGGAAAAGAGGATGATAAACGTCAAAATATTGCTAAATTCAATGATTTTTAGTACAAAACAAAACGCAAGAAAACTTGCTTAAAAATGCAATATTATGAGAAATTCTGATATTTAAAGGCCAAATCACATATCGTGATACTACATGAAATAGTATCGAAATATTGGTAAAATGAATATATTCACGTGAAGTCACACTACATAAAAAACGTGAACAAAATCGCTCTATTACCACATTTGAAGATTTTAACTTCAAATCCTGAAGCGAGGTTTCGTATTATTTAGATCCTGGAAAAGACAGATAAAAATGTTCTTTCCAATACAAATGATAAAAATCAATGTGTTTTCATTAGAATTAACTAAAATGTTCCTGATTTTCCATTTATATTACCGATGGAAGATGTACACGTAAAACAGCTCGAATCCGGCTGAAACGTCGATATATGCAATAAAAACCTAACTCCTCCCCTTTTCAATATCTTACTGAGTATTTTAACGAGAAACAAATAGTTGATTGAAAATGAAGTATTTAAGGTTTTTTTCTAATCAATTATGTGTTTGCATCATTTTTATCGCATATTTAATGAATTATTAACAATAAACTGAAAATTCACAAAAACGTTGAAAAACGGCAAAATATTGCCTAATTCAATTTTATTTATATCACATAAAGGAAAAAGGGATGACAAACGTCAAAATATTGCTAAATTTGAAGATATTTAGTAGAAAACAAAATGCAAGAAAACTTCCTTAAAATGAAAAATTTGCGAAATTCTGAGATTTGAAGGCCAAATCACATATCGTGAGAAAACATGAAGTAGTATCGAAATATGGGTAAAAACCAATATATTTACGTAAAGTGACACCACATGAAAAACGTGAAAAAGTCACTATATTACCAAATTTGAGGATTTTTACTTCAAATCATAGAGCGAGGTTTCGTATTTTTTAGATCCTAGAAAAGACATAAAAATGTTGTTGCTAATACAAATGAAGAAAATCAATGTGTTTTCATTAGAATTAACAAAAATGTTCCTGATTTTCCATTTATATTACCGATGGAAGATGTACACGTAAAACAGCTCGAATCCGGCTGAAACGTCGATATATGCAATAAAAACCTAACTCCTCCCCTTTTCAATATCTTACTGAGTATTTTAACGAGAAACAAATAGTTGATTGAAAATTAAGTATTTAAGGTTTTTTCTAATCAATTATGTGTTTGCATCATTTTTATCGCATATTTAATGAATTATTAACAATAAACTGAAAATTCACAAAAACGTTGAAAAACGGCAAAATATTGCCTAATTCGATGATATTTTGTTTAAATAACATAAAGGAAAAGAGGATGATAAACGTCAAAATATTGCTAAATTCAATGATTTTTAGTACAAAACAAAACGCAAGAAAACTTGCTAAAAAATGCAATATTATGAGAAATTCTGATATTTAAAGGCCAAATCACATATCGTGATACTACATGAAATAGTATCGAAATATTGGTAAAAATGAATATATTCACGTGAAGTCACACAACATAAAAAACGTGAACAAAATCGCTCTACTACCATATTCGAATATTTTAACTTCAAATCATGAAGCCAGGTATTATTTAGATCCTAGAAAAGACATATAAGATGTTGTTTCCAATACAAATGATAAAAATCAATATGTTTTCATTAGAATTAACTAAAATGTTCCTGATTTTCCGTTTATATTACCGATGGAAGATGTACACGTAAAACCGCTCGAATCCGACGTCGATATATGCAATAAAAACAGAACTCCCCTTTTTAATATCTTACTGAGTATTTTATCGAGAAACAAATAGTTGATTGAAAATGAGGTAAGTAAGGTTTTTTCTAATCAATTATGTGTTTGCATCATTTTTATCGTATATATATTGAATTAATAACAATAAACTGAAAATTCACAAAAACGTGGAAAACCGGCAAAATATTGCCTAATTCGATGATATTTTGTTTAAATCACATAAAGGAAAAGGGCATGACAAACGTCAAAATATTGCTAAATTCGATGATATTTAGTACAAAACAAAATGCAAGAAAACTTGCTTAAAAATGAAAAATTTGCGAAATTCTCAGATTTAAGGCCAAATCACATATCATGAGAAAACATGAAGTATTATCGAAATATTGGTATAAACGAATATATTTACGTACAATCAAACTACATGAAAAACGTTAATAAAATAGCTATATTACCAAATTTGAAGATTTTAACTTCAAATCATAAAGCGAGGTTTCGTATTATTTAGATCCTAGAAAAGACATATAAAGATGTTGTTTCCAATACAAATAATAAAAATCAATGTGTTTTCATTAAAATACTCTAAAACATTCCTGATTTTCCGTTTATATTACCGATGGAAGATGTACACGTAAAACCGCTCTAATCCGGCTGAAACGTCGATATATGCAATAAAAAAAGAACTTCTCCCCTTTTCAATATCTTACTCAGCATTTCAACGAGAAACAAATAGTTCATTGAAAATGAAGTATTAAAGGTTATTTTCTAATCAATTATGTTTTTGCATTATTTTTATCGTATATTTAATGAAACAATACCAATAAACTGAAAATTCACAAAATCGTGGACAAACGGCAAAATATTGCCTAATTCGATGATATTTTGTTGAAATAACATAAAGGAAAAGAGGATGATAAACGTCAAAATATTGCTAAATTCAATGATTTTTAGTACAAAACAAAACGCAAGAAAACTTGCTTAAAAATGCAATATTATGAGAAATTCTGATATTTAAAGGCCAAATCACATATCGTGATACTACATGAAATAGTATCGAAATATTGGTAAAAATTAATATATTCACGTGAAGTCACACAACATAAAAAACGTGAACAAAATCGCTCTATTACCATATTCGAATATTTTAACTTCAAATCATGAAGCGAGGTATTATTTAGATCATAGAAAAGACAGATAAAAATGTTGTTTCCAATACAAATGATAAAAATCAATGTGTTTTCATAATAATTAACTAAAATGTTCCTGATTTTCTGTTTATATTACCGATGGAAGATGTACACGTAAAACCACTCGAATCCGGCTGAAACGTCGATATATGCAATAAAAACAGAACTCCTCCCCTTTTCAATATCTTACTGAGTATTTTAACGAGAAACAAATAGTTGATTGAAAATGAGGTAATTAAGGTTTTTTCTAATCTAACACATTTTTCTAAAATGTGTTTGCATCATTTTTATCGCATATTTAATGAATTATTGACAATAAACTGAAAATTCACAAAAACGTGGAAAAACGGCAAAATATTGCCTAATTCGATGGTATTTTGTTTAAATCACATAAAGGAAAAGAGGATGATAAACGTCAAAATTTTGCTAAATTCGATGATTTTTAGTTCAAAACAAAACGCAAGAAAACTCGGCTAAAAATGCAAAATTGCGAAATTCTGAGATTTGAAGGCCAAATCACATATCGTGATTTGAAGTAGTATCGAAATATTGGTAAAAACGAATATATTTACGTAATGTCACACTACATGAAAAACGTGAAAAAAATCGTTATTTTACCAAATTTGAGGATTTTAACTTCAAATCATTAAGCGAGGTTTCGTATTATTTAGATTCTAGAAAAGACATATAAAGATGTTGTTTCCAATTCAAATGATAAAAATCAATGTGTTTTTATTAAAATACTCAAAAATGTCCCTGATTTTCCGTTTATATTACCGATGGAAGATGTACATGTAAAACCGCTCTAATCCAGCTCAAACGTCGATATATGCAATAAAAACAGAACTTCTTCCCTTTTCAATATCTTACTCAGTTTTTTAACGAGAAACAAATAGTTGATTGAAAACGAAGTATTTAATGTTAATTTCTAATCAATTATGTGTTTGCATCATTTTTATCGTATATATATTGAATTAATAACAATAAACAGAAAATTCACAAAAACGTGGAAAAACGGCAAAATATTGCCTAATTCGATGATATTTTGTTTAAATCACATAAAGGAAAAAAGGATTGTAAACGTCAAAATATTGCTAAATTCAATTATTTTTAGTACAAAACAAAACGCAAGAAAACTTGCTTAAAAATGCAATATTATGCGAAATTCTGATATTTAAGGGCCAAATCACATATCGTGATACTACATGAAATAGTATCGAAATATTGGTAAAATGAATATATTCACGTGAAGTCACACTACATAAAAAACGTGAACAAAATCGCTCTATTACCATATTTGAAGATTTTAACTTCAAATCCTGAAGCGAGGTTTCGTATTATTTAGATCCTGGAAAAGACAGATAAAAATGTTCTTTCCAATACAAATGATAAAAATCAATGTGTTTTCATTAGAATTAACTAAAATGTTCCTGATTTTCCATTTATATTACCGATGGAAGATGTACACGTAAAACAGCTCGAATCCGGCTGAAACGTCGATATATGCAATAAAAACCTAACTCCTCCCCTTTTCAATATCTTACTGAGTATTTTAACGAGAAACAAATAGTTGATTGAAAATGAAGTATTTAAGGTTTTTTCTAATCAATTATGTGTTTGCATCATTTTTATCGCATATTTAATGAATTATTAACAATAAACTGAAAATTCACAAAAACGTTGAAAAACGGCAAAATATTGCCTAATTCAATTTTATTTATATCACATAAAGGAAAAAGGGATGACAAACGTCAAAATATTGCTAAATTTGAAGATATTTAGTAGAAAACAAAATGCAAGAAAACTTCCTTAAAATGAAAAATTTGCGAAATTCTGAGATTTGAAGGCCAAATCACATATCGTGAGAAAACATGAAGTAGTATCGAAATATTGGTAAAAACCAATATATTTACGTAAAGTGACACCACATGAAAAACGTGAAAAAGTCACTATATTACCAAATTTGAGGATTTTTACTTCAAATCATAGAGCGAGGTTTCGTATTTTTTAGATCCTAGAAAAGACATAAAAATGTTGTTGCTAATACAAATGAAGAAAATCAATGTGTTTTCATTAGAATTAACAAAAATGTTCCTGATTTTCCGTTTATATTACCCATGGAAGATGTATACGTAAAATAGCTCTAATCCGGCTGAAACGTCGATATATGCAATAAAAACAGAACTCCTCCCCTTTTCAATATCTTACTGAGTATTTTAACGAGAAACAAATAGTTGATTGAAAATGAGGTAATTAAGGTTTTTTCTAATCTAACACATTTTTCTAAAATGTGTTTGCATCATTTTTATCTCATATTTAATGAATTATTGACAATAAACTGAAAATTCACAAAAACGTGGAAAAACAGCATAATATTGACTAATTCGATGGTATTTTGTTTAAATCACATAAAGGAAAAGAGGATGATAAACGTCAAAATATTGCTAAATTCGATGATTTTTTGTACAAAACAAAACGCAAGAAAACTTGCCTAAAAATGCAAAATTTGCGAAATTCTGAGATTTGAAGGCCAAATCACATATCGTGATTTGAAGTAATATCGAAATATTGGTAAAAACGAATATATTTACGTAATGTCACACTACATGAAAAACGTGAAAAAATCGCTATTTTACCAAATTTGAGGATTTTAACTTCAAATCATAAAGCGAGGTTTCGTATTATTTAGATCATAGAAAAGACAGATAAAAATGTTGTTTCCAATACAAATGATAAAAATCAATATGTTTTCATTAGAATTAACTAAAATGTTCCTGATTTTCCGTTTATATTACCGATGGAAGATGTACACGTAAAACCGCTCGAATCCGGCTGAAATGTCGATATATGCAATAAAAACAGAACTCCCCTTTTTAATATCTTACTGAGTATTTTATCGAGAAACAAATAGTTGATTGAAAATGAGGTAAGTAAGGTTTTTTCTAATCAATTATGTGTTTGCATCATTTTTATCGTATATATATTGAATTAATAACAATAAACTGAAAATTCACAAAAACGTGGAAAACCGGCAAAATATTGCCTAATTCGATGATATTTTGTTTAAATCACATAAAGGAAAAGGGGATGACAAACGTCAAAATATTGCTAAATTCGATGATATTTAGTACAAAACAAAATGCAAGAAAACTTGCTTAAAAATGAAAAATTTGCGAAATTCTCAGATTTAAGGCCAAATCACATATCATGAGAAAACATGAAGTATTATCGAAATATTGGTATAAACGAATATATTTACGTACAATCAAACTACATGAAAAACGTTAATAAAATAGCTATATTACCAAATTTGAAGATTTTAACTTCAAATCATAAAGCGAGGTTTCGTATTATTTAGATCCTAGAAAAGACATATAAAGATGTTGTTTCCAATACAAATAATAAAAATCAATGTGTTTTCATTAAAATACTCTAAAACATTCCTGATTTTCAGTTTATATTACCGATGGAAGATGTACACGTAAAACCGCTCTAATCCGGCTGAAACGTCGATATATGCAATAAAAAAAGAACTTCTCCCCTTTTCAATATCTTACTCAGCATTTCAACGAGAAACAAATAGTTCATTGAAAATGAAGTATTAAAGGTTATTTTCTAATCAATTATGTTTTTGCATTATTTTTATCGTATATTTAATGAAACAATACCAATAAACTGAAAATTCACAAAATCGTGGACAAACGGCAAAATATTGCCTAATTCGATGATATTTTGTTGAAATAACATAAAGGAAAAGAGGATGATAAACGTCAAAATATTGCTAAATTCAATGATTTTTAGTACAAAACAAAACGCAAGAAAACTTGCTTAAAAATGCAATATTATGAGAAATTCTGATATTTAAAGGCCAAATCACATATCGTGATACTACATGAAATAGTATCGAAATATTGGTAAAAATGAATATATTCACGTGAAGTCACACAACATAAAAAAGTGAACAAAATCGCTCTATTACCATATTCGAATATTTTAACTTCAAATCATGAAGCGAGGTATTATTTAGATCATAGAAAAGACAGATAAAAATGTTGTTTCCAATACAAATGATAAAAATCAATGTGTTTTCATAATAATTAACTAAAATGTTCCTGATTTTCTGTTTATATTACCGATGGAAGATGTACACGTAAAACAGCTCGAATCCGGCTGAAACGTCGATATATGCAATAAAAACCTAACTCCTCCCCTTTTCAATATCTTACTGAGTATTTTAACGAGAAACAAATAGTTGATTGAAAATGAGGTAATTAAGGTTTTTTCTAATCTAACACATTTTTCTAAAATGTGTTTGCATCATTTTTATCGCATATTTAATGAATTATTGACAATAAACTGAAAATTCACAAAAACGTGGAAAAACGGCAAAATATTGCCTAATTCGATGGTATTTTGTTTAAATCACATAAAGGAAAAGAGGATGATAAACGTCAAAATTTTGCTAAATTCGATGATTTTTAGTTCAAAACAAAACGCAAGAAAACTTGGCTAAAAATGCAAAATTGCGAAATTCTGAGATTTGAAGGCCAAATCACATATCGTGATTTGAAGTAGTATCGAAATATTGGTAAAAACGAATATATTTACGTAATGTCACACTACATGAAAAACGTGAAAAAAATCGCTATTTTACCAAATTTGAGGATTTTAACTTCAAATCATTAAGCGAGGTTTCGTATTATTTAGATTCTAGAAAAGACATATAAAGATGTTGTTTCCAATACAAATGATAAAAATCAATGTGTTTTTATTAAAATACTCAAAAATGTCCCTGATTTTCCGTTTATATTACCGATGGAAGATGTACATGTAAAACCGCTCTAATCCAGCTGAAACGTCGATATATGCAATAAAAACAGAACTTCTCCCCTTTTCAATATCTTACTCAGTTTTTTAACGAGAAACAAATAGTTGATTGAAAACGAAGTATTTAATGTTAATTTCTAATCAATTATGTGTTTGCATCATTTTTATCGTATATATATTGAATTAATAACAATAAACAGAAAATTCACAAAAACGTGGAAAAACGGCAAAATATTGCCTAATTCGATGATATTTTGTTTAAATCACATAAAGGAAAAAAGGATTGTAAACGTCATAATATTGCTAAATTCAATTATTTTTAGTACAAAACAAAACGCAAGAAAACTTGCTTAAAAATGCAATATTATGCGAAATTCTGATATTTAAAGGCCAAATCACATATCGTGATACTACATGAAATAGTATCGAAATATTGGTAAAATGAATATATTCACGTGAAGTCACACTACATAAAAAACGTGAACAAAATCGCTCTATTACCATATTTGAAGATTTTAACTTCAAATCCTGAAGCGAGGTTTCGTATTATTTAGATCCTGGAAAAGACAGATAAAAATGTTCTTTCCAATACAAATGATAAAAATCAATGTGTTTTCATTAGAATTAACTAAAATGTTCCTGATTTTCCATTTATATTACCGATGGAAGATGTACACGTAAAACAGCTCGAATCCGGCTGAAACGTCGATATATGCAATAAAAACCTAACTCCTCCCCTTTTCAATATCTTACTGAGTATTTTATCGAGAAACAAATAGTTGATTGAAAATGAAGTATTTAAGGTTTTTTCTAATCAGTTATGTGTTTGCATCATTTTTATCGCATATTCAATGAATTATTAACAATAAACTGAAAATTCACAAAAACGTTGAAAAACGGCAAAATATTGCCTAATTCAATTTTATTTATATCACATAAAGGAAAAAGGGATGACAAATGTCAAAATATTGCTAAATTTGAAGATATTTAGTAGAAAACAAAATGCAAGAAGACTTCCTTAAAATGAAAAATTTGCGAAATTCTGAGATTTGAAGGCCAAATCACATATCGTGAGAAAACATGAAGTAGTATCGAAATATTGGTAAAAACCAATATATTTACGTAAAGTGACACCACATGAAAAACGTGAAAAAGTCACTATATTACCAAATTTGAGGATTTTTACTTCAAATCATAGAGCGAGGTTTCGTATTTTTTAGATCCTAGAAAAGACATAAAAATGTTGTTGCTAATACAAATGAAGAAAATCAATGTGTTTTCATTAGAATTAACTAAAATGTTCCTGATTTTCCGTTTATATTACCCATGGAAGATGTACACGTAAAACCGCTCTAATCCGGTTGAAACGTCGATATATGCAATAAAAACAGAACTTCTCGCTTTTTCAATATCCTACTCAGTTTTTTAACGAGAAACAAACAGTTGATTCAAAATGAAGTATTTAATGTTAATTTCTAATCAATTATGTGTTTGCATCATTTTTATCGTATATATATTGAATTAATAACAATAAACTGAAATTTCACAAAAACGTGGAAAAACGGCAAAATATTGCCCAATTCGATGATATTTTGTTTAAATCACATAAGGGAAAAGGGGATGATAAACGTCAAAATATTGCTAAATTCAATGATTTTTTTGTACAAAACAAAAGAGGCTGAAGAGAATGATGCAGAGGCTTAAGAGAGGGATGCAGAGGCTGAAGAGAATGATGCAGAGGCTTAAGAGAGGGTTGCATAGGCTGAAGAGAGTGATGCGGAAGCTCAAAAGAGTGATGCAGAGGCTGAAGAAAATAATGTAAAGGCTCAAGAGAGTGATGTAGAGGTTTAAGAGAGGGTTGCAGAGGCTGAAGAGGGTGATGCAGAGTCTCAAGAGAGTGATGCAGAGGCTTAAGAGAGGGATGCAGAGGCTGAAGAGAATGATGCAGAGGCTTAAAAGAGTGATGCCTAGGCTCAGGAGAGTGATCCAGAGGGTCAAGAGAGTGACGCAGAAGCTTAATAGACGGATGCAGAGGCTCAAGAGAGTGATGCAGATGTTTACGAGAGGGATGCAGAGGCTCAAGAGAGTGATGCAAAAAGGCTCAAGAGAGGGATGCTGAGGCTCCAGAGACGGATGCAGAGGCTCAAGAGTGTGATGCAGAGGCCCAAGAGAGAAAGGCAGAGGCTTAAGAGAGTGAAGCAGAGGCTCAAGAGAGTGATGCAGAGGCTCAAGAGAATGATGTAGAGGCTGAAGAGAGTGATGCAGAGGATCAGGAGAATGATGCAGAGGCTCAAGTGAGTGATGCAGAGGATCAAGAGAGGGATGCAGAGGCTTAAGAGAGTGATGCAGAGGCTCAAGAGAGTGATGAAGACGATAAAGAGAGTGATGCAGAGGATAAAGAGTGTGATGTAGAGGCTCGAGAGAGTTATGCAGAGGCCTCAAGAGAGGGATTCAGAGGTTTAAGAGAGTGATACAGAGGCTGAAGAGAGTGTTGCAGAGGCTCAAGTGAGGGATGAATTGGCTGAAAAGAGTGATGTAGAGGCTCAAGAGAGGGATGCAGAGGCTCAAGAGAGTGATTCAGAGGCTTACGAGAGTGATGCAGAGGCTTAAGAGAGTGAGGTAGAGACTAAGGAGAGGGATGCAGAGGCTCAAGAGAGTGATGCAGAGGCTCAAAAGAGGGATGCAGAGGCTCAAGAGAGGGATGCAGAGGCTCAAGAGAGGGATGCAGAGGCTCAAGAGACTGATGCAGAGGATCAAGAGAGTGATGCAGATGCTCAAAAGAGGGATGCAGAGGCTTAAGAGAGTGATGCAGATGCTGAAGAGAGTGTTGCAGAGGCTTAAGAGAGGGATGCAGAGGATCAAGAGAGTGATGCAAAGGCTCAAGAGAGTGATGCAGAGGTTTACGAGAGGGATGCAGAGGCTCAAGAGAGGAATGTAGAGGCTCAAGAGAGTGATGCAGAGGCTCAAGAGAGTGATGCAGAAGCTGAAGAGAGAGATGCAGAGGCTTAAGAGAGTGATGAAGAGGTTCAAGAGAGTGATGCAAGGCATACGAGAATGATCTACAGGCTTAAGAGAGGGATGCAGAGGCAAAAGAGAATGATGCAGGGGCTCAAGAGAATGATGCAGAGGCTTGTGAGAGGGATGCAGAGGCTGAAGAGAATGATGCAGAGGCTTAAGTGAGGGAAGCAGAGGCTCAAGAGAATGATGCAGAGGCTTATGAGAGGGATGCAGAGGCTGAAGAGAATGATGCAGAGGCTTAAGAGAGGGATGTAGAGGCTGAAGAGAATGATGCAAAGGCTTAAGAGAGGGTTGCAGAGGCGGAAGAGAGTGATGCAGAGTCTCAAGAGAGTGATGCAGAGGCTTAAGAGTGGGATGCAGAAGCTGAAGAGAATGATGCAGAGGCTTAAAAAAGTGATGCAGAGGCTCAGGAGAGTGATGCAGAGGCTCAAGAGAGTGATGCAGAGGCTGAAGAAAATGATGAAGAGGCTTAAGAGAGTGATGCAGAGGCTGAAGAGAATGATGCAGAGGCTTAAGAGAGGGAGGAAGAGACTCAAGAGAGTGATGCAGAGGCTCAAGACAGGGGATGCAGAGGCTTAAGAGAGGGATGCGGAGACTCAAAAGAGTGATGCAGAGTCTCAAGAGAGGGATGCAGAGGCTTAAGAAAGTGATGCAAAGGCTCAAGTGAGGGATACAGAGGCTCATGAGAAGGATGCAGAGGCTCAAGTGAGGGATGGAGAGGCTTAGGAGAATGATGCACAGGCTCAAGAGAGGGATGCAGAGGCTCAAGAGAGTGATTTAGAGGCTCAAGAGAGTGATACAGAGGCTCTAGAGAGTGATGCAGAGGCTCAAAAGAGGGATGCAGAGGCTCAAGAGAGTGATGCAGAGGCTCAAGAGATTGATGCAGAGGCTAAAGAGAGTGATGCAGAGGCTTAAGAGAGTGATGCAGAGGCTTAAGAGAGAGATGCAGAGGCTGAAGAGAGTGATGCAGATGCTTAGGAGAATGATGCAGAGGCTCAAGAGAGTAATGCAGAGGCTGAAGAGAGTGATGCTGAGGCTTAAGTGAGTGATGCAGAGGCTTAGGTGAAGGATGCAGAGGCTCAAGAGAGTGATGCAGAGGCTCAAGCGAGAGTTGCAGAGGCTAAGGAGATTGATGCAGAGGCTCAAGAGAGTGATGCAGAGGCTCAAGAGAATGATGTAGTGGCTTAAGAGAGGGATGCAGAGGCTCAAGAGAATGATGCAAGGCTCAAGAGAGTGATGCAGAGGATGAAGAGAGGGATGCAGAGGCTTAGGAGAGTGATGCAGAGACTCATGAGAGGGAAGCAGAGGCTCAAGAGAGTTATGCAGAGGCTCAAGAGAGTGATGCAGAGGATCAAGAGAGGGATGCAGAGGCTCAAGAGAGGGAAGAAGAGGCTCAAGAGAGGGATGCAAGGGCTCAAGAGAGGGATGCAGAGGCTCAAGAGAGGGATGCAGAGGCTCAAGAGAATGATGCAGAGGCTCAAGAGAGTGCTGCAGAGGCTCAAGAGAGGGATGTTGAGACTCCAGAGAGGGATGCAGAGGCTCAAGAGAGTGATGCAGAGGCTGAAGAGAGAAATGCAGAGGCTTAAGAGAGGGATGCAGAGGCTTAAGAGAATGATGCAGAGGCTCAAGAGAGTAATGCAGAGGCTCAAGAGAATAATGCAGAGGTTCAAGTGAGTGATGCAGAGGATTAAGAGAGGGATGCAGAGGCTTAAGAGAGTGATGCAGAGGCTCAAGAGAGTGATGCAGAGGTTCAAGAGAGTGATGTAGAGGCTCAAGAGAGTGATGCAGAGGCTCAAGAGAGTGATGCAGAGGCTCAAGAGAATGATGTAGTGGCTTAAGAGAGGGATTCAGAGGCTCAAGAGAATGATGCAAGGCTCAAGAGAGAGTGATGCAGAGGACGACGAGAGTGATGCAGAGGCTCAAGAGAGTGATGCAGAGGTTCAAGAGAGTGATGTAGAGGCTCAAGAGAGTGATGCAGAGGCTCAAGACAGTGATGCAAAGGATCATGAGAGTGATGCAGAGGCTCAAGAGAGTGATGCAGAGGATCAAGAGAGGGAAGCAGAGGCTTAAGAGAGTGAAGCAGATGCCGAAGAGAGTGATGCAGAGGCTTAAGAGAGTGATGCAGAGGCTAAGGAGATTGATGCAGAGGCTCAAGAGAGTGATGCAGAGGCTCAAGAGAATGATGTAGTGGCTTAAGAGAGGGATGCAGAGGCTCATGAGAATGATGCAAGGCTCAAGAGAGTGTTGCAGAGGATGAAGAGAGGGATGCAGAGGCTTAGGAGAGTGTTGCAGAGGATTAAGAGAGTGATGCAGAGGCTCAAGAGACGGATGCAGAGGCTCAAGAGAGTGATGCAGACTCTTAATAGAGGGATGCAGAGGCTCAAGAGAGTGATGCAGAGGCTTAAGAGAGGGATGCAGAGGTTGAAGAGAATGATACAGCGAATACGTGCAGAGAGCCAGAATTTGGCTCCAAAATATTGCTCAAGCGTCGAATTTTGATGTTTGGGATATTTTGAAAACTACAGAGTGGGTTTGGGCAAAATGTTACCCAACGCCGCTTTCAGTAATTGGCATATTTTGGGTATAAAATGTCGTAATTTCAAACAACGAATACATGCAGAGAGCCAGAATTTTGCTCCAAAATATTGCTCTAGGGTCCAATTTGGGATGTTTGGGATATTTTGAAAACTGCAAGGGGGGGGTTTCGGCAAAATGTGACCAATAGCATCTCTCAGTAATTGGCCTATTTTCGGTAAAATAGTCGTAATATCAAACTGCGAATACGTGCAGAGAGCCAGAAATTGGAATCTAAAATATGGCTCAAGCGTCGAATTTGGGATGTTTGGGATATTTTGAAAAATGCAGGGAGAATTTGAGCAAAATTTGATACATCGCCGCTTTCAGTAATTGGCATATTTTCTGTATAAAAATTCGTAATTTCAAACTGCGAATACGTGCAGAGAGATTCACCGCGAGACAAACCGGGTGGAAACCAGACGAGGAACAACAGGGACAGATCCAGAGATAACCGAGGCCAGTTTAACAAGAACGGGACCGGCGACCACAGAGGCCAGAACAACAGGATCACCCCAGGAGACAACAGAGGCAATAACAGCAGAGACTACCCTTCCTGGAACAATAACAGGGACATCAGACAGGGGGGTAATAATAATAATAGGGGCCATAATGATAATTTTTTCAGAAACAGAAACAGGGGCAGAGGCAACAATCGGAACCAGGAGATCAACAACAGACCCAAGCGCTGGAACAGCACGCAGGAAATTTGCAGTTTGAAATTACGACTTTTTATTCCAAAAATAAACCATTTACTGGGAGCAGCGATGGGTCACATTTTGCCAAAACTCTCCCTGCAATTTTCAAAATATCCCAAATTCGGAGCTTGAGTCATATTTTGGAGCCAAATTATAGCTCTCTGCACGTATTCGCAGTTTGAAATTACGACTTTTTATTCCGAAAATAAACCATTTACTGGGAGCAGCGATGGGTCACATTGTGTCCAAACCCCCCCCCTTCAGTTTTTAAAATATCCCAAACATCCCAAATTCGACGCTTGAGCCATATTTTGGAGCAAAATTCTGGCTATCAGCACGTATTCGCAGTTTGAAATTACTACTTTTTATTCCGGAAATATGCCAATTACTGTAAGCGACGATGGATCACATTTTGCCCAGACCCTCCCTGCAGTTTTCAAAATATCCTAAACATCCCAAATTCAACGCTTGAGCAATATTTTGGAGCCATATTAAGGTTCTCTACACGTATTCGCAGTTTGAAATTACGACTTTTTATACCGGAAATATGTCAATTACTGACAGCAGCGATAAGTCACATTTTGCCCAAACCCCCTTGCAGTTTTCAAAATATCCCAAAGATCCCAAATTTGACCCTTGAGCCAAATTCTGTCTCTCTGCACGTATTCGCAGTTTGAAATTACGACTTTTTTTTGCCTTTTTCAATTCGCAGATTGAAATTACGACTTTTTATACCGAATATATGCCAATTACTGGGAGCGGCGATGGGACACATTTTGGCCAAACCCCCTCTGCAGTTTTCAAAATATCACAAACATCCAAAATTCGACGCTTGAGCCATATTTTGGAGCCAAATTCTGGCTCTCTGCACGTATTTGCAGTTTGAAATTACGACTTTTTATACAGAAATTATGCCAATTACTGAAAGCGGCGATGGATCACATTTTGCCCAAACCCTACCTGCAGTTTTTAAAATATCTCAAACATCCTAAATTCAACCCTTGAGCTATATTTTGGAGCCAAATTCTGGCTCTCTGCACGTATTCGTAGTTTGAAATTACGAATTTTATACCGAAAATATGCCAATTACTGAGAGCGGCGATGGGTCACATTTTGCCCAAACCCACCTTGCAGTTTTGAAAATATCCCAAACATCCATAATTCTTGTACTTGTATGCCCCTGCTAACCACTCTGCATACTCTGCCTCCACGCAGGTCGCACACCAAACCTGTGTCAGGTTAGGTTAGGGTCTGTAAGTTTTAATTTCCTTGAACTGTAACCTGGGGCTGATCCTCTCCCCAAGTTCGATTGAGATGATCTACCTGCACAGCTGCTCTAACAAGGTGGTCCTTTATAGACTTACCTCGCCTCCAGGCGGTCATGGGAGGGTTTTGTGGGAATTTTACCCAGGATGGATGTTCACTGTACGTTTCCCTCATCCATGTCCATACTTGCTGGAGTTTTATCTTAAGCTGTGCTGCAAGGCCGGGGAAGAAAAGGGTTGGAAGAATCCATCTCTTGTCTTCCACTTCTTGTGTTCTAGGTCTGAGTAGCTCTGCCCTTGTTTTTTCTCTGAGTTTCTCCTGGGCCGCATGTATTATTGTCTCTGGGTAGTCTTTGTACCTGAACATATCCCATAGGTCATCAAGCTGGGGATATAGCGTTTTGCTGTTAATCCGCTTGAGTCTGAGTCCAAGTGAGTAGGTAGCGATTTCTTCAAGGCTAGTGGGTGGCTCGAGTCAAATTTCAGATACGTGTGAAGGTTAGTCGGTTTATAGTATGCCTTCGTATGCAGATCCCTGGTTAGCTGGTCTATATACACTGTTGTATCTAGGAAATTAATCGTGGAGTTATTGTGCTCGAGGGTAAACTTAAGGTTTTCATGAACTGTATTTGACCATGAAAAGAAACCTTCTAGGCGCGGGAAACCGTCCTCCATTATTCCGAAGATGTCATCTATGTAACGGAAATATATCGCCGTCCGTCCTTCCTGTGGGATCGTTTCCTCTCGAACACTACATGCACAAATATTTCAGCGACTGCCACACTACTGGATGCTCCTATCGCTGTACCCTTGGTTTGCCGGTATGCCCGACCTTCAAATTGCAAAAGGGTGTCTCTCATCACATGGAGGATGGCCTCCTCAAGAGTTTCTTTCGAGGGGGTCATCCATACTCCTGCGTCTTGAAGTTCCTGTCTGATTTTTGCTCTGTTATCTGTAAAAAAAGATGCTACTACCTTTGCAGCTTCTCTCTGTGGTATGCTCGGGTAGAGCGATACCACATCCATGGAAAAAAGGCGGGCCCCTCTCGGGACGGGGCCTCCAATTTCTGCAATTTTCTTGAGGAAATCCGTCGTATCTTTGATTCTTTCCGGTTGTAGGCGTAGTAGGGGGTTCAGGAGGGCTGTGCAGATCCAGTCTACCGGCCTTGTTGGGGCCCGGCAGCCGCTTAAAACCGGTCTCCCTTGCCACATTCCTGTTGTTTCTTCTAGTGCTTTATGGATCTTTGGTAAAAGGTAGAGGTGGGGAATGATGGATTCAAAGGCCAGGAAGAAATCTCTCGCCCCTGCCTGCATGAGTCCTCCTTTCCCGTCCCCAGTCTTGTTTTCGAACAGCTTGAGGACTATATGTTTACTCCTCGTTTGGGCGTTTCTAAGCGCCTCATCCTGGTTGTGTATCTGTTTGTAGGCTGCAGTGTCTGCCAGGTGCCTCTCCAGCTCGTGCCTGTAGTTGTCTTTTCTCAAGGCGACGACAGTACCTCCCTTGTCCGCCGGCTTTGTCACAATATCCGTG
Source organism: Procambarus clarkii (assembly GCF_040958095.1). NCBI lineage: Eukaryota > Metazoa > Arthropoda > Malacostraca > Decapoda > Cambaridae > Procambarus > Procambarus clarkii. The sequence goes on from NC_091181.1 coordinate 22,514,751, forward strand.
CGTCCTTTCAGCGTTGATAGGGCGTCCCTCTCCTCCCTTGTGAGGTTGCAGTTGCGTCGTCGTTCCGCACCACGCTTGAGGTCGACCTTCATTTGCTGGATTACCGGTTTAAGGCCTACTAGGTTGTAGTTTGGGCACTGGACTGGTTTGCTGGGGTGGAGGTACCTAAAAGAGAGGGAGAGTTTAGTTCTCTTAATTACTCCCTGTGACTTACCTTGCTCCGGCCGGAGGTTGCTCCAAACTTGGTTGATACTAGTTTCCAAGTTGTTGCACAGATCGTCTATCGCATCTTCTCTCTTCTTACGCGCCGGAGGGCCTATCACGAACGTAAGTCCCTTTTCCAACAGTTTCCTCTCCTGTTCAGTAAGGGGTACCTCAGAGACAACTGTCTGTTTCAATTGTCCTCTTTTCTGCCTTAATTCCTGTCGTTTCCAAAGTTTCTCCGATCTCCACCGTTCCACCCTCTGTCTCTTACTTGTTGGTCTCGGATCGTGCTGTTCCAGCGCTTGGGTCTGTTGTTGATCTCCTGGTTCCGATTGTTGCCTCTGCCCCTGTTTCTGTTTCTGAAAAAAAATATCATTATGGCCCCTATTATTATTATTATCCCCCTGTCTGATGTCCCTGTTATTGTTCCAGGAAGGGTAGTCTCTGCTGTTATTGCCTCTGTTGTCTCCTGGGGTGATCCTGTTGTTCTGGCCTCTGTGGTCGCCGGTCCCGTTCCTGTTACACTGGCCTCGGTTATCTCTGTATCTGTCCCTGTTGTTCCTCGTCTGGTTTCCACCCGGTTTGTCTCGCGGTGAATCTCTCTGCACGTATTCGCAGTTTGAAATTACGAATTTTTATACAGAAAATATGCCAATTACTGAAAGCGGCGATGTATCACATTTTGCCCAAATTCTCCCTGCAGTTTTCAAAATATCCCAAACATCCCAAATTCGACGCTTGAGCCATATTTTAGATTCCAATTTCTGGCTCTCTGCACGTATTCGCAGTTTGATATTACGACTTTTTTACCGAAAATATGCCAATTACTGAGAGATGCTATTGGTCACATTTTGCCGAAACCCCCCCTTGCAGTTTTCAAAATATCACAAACATCCCAAATTGGACCCTAGAGCAATATTTTGGAGCAAAATTCTGGCTCTTTGCACGTATTCGCAGTTTGAAATTACGACTTTTTATACCCAAAATATGCCGATTACTGAAAGCGGCGTTGGGTCACATTTTGCCCAAACCCTCTCTGTAGTTTTCAAAATATCTCAAACATCAAAATTCGACGCTTGAGCAATATTTTGGAGGCAAATTCTCGCTCTCTGCACGTATTCGCAGTTTGAAATTACGACTTTTTAAACCGAATATATGCCAATTACTGGGAGCAGCGATGGGTAACATTTTGCCCCCCCCCCCCCAGCAGTTTTCAATATATCACAAACATCCCAAATTCGTCGCTTGAGCAATATTTTGGAGCCAAATTCTGGCTCACTTCACGTATTCGCAGTTTGAAATTACGACTTTTTATACCGAAAATATGCCAATTACTGAGAGCGCGATGTGTCACATTTTGCCCAAACTCCCCTGCAGTTTCAAAAATATCCCAAACATCTAATATGCGACCCTTGAGCCATATTTTGGAGCCAAATTCTGGCTATCTGCACGTATTCCCAGATTGAAATTACGAATTTTTATACAGAAAATATTCCAATTACTGAAAGCTGCGATGGATCACTTTTTGCCCAAATCCTCCCTGCATTTTTTAAAACTACCCCAAACATCCCAAATTCGACGCTTGAGCAATATTTAGGAGGCAAATTCTAGCTCTCTGCACGTTTTCGCCGTTTGAAATTACGACTTTTTATACCGAAAATATGTCAATTACTGAGATCGGCGATGGCTCATATTTTGACCAAACCCACCCTGCAGTTTTGAAAATATCCAAAACTCTCCAAAATCGACGCTTGAGCCATATTTTGGAGCCAAATTCTGGCTTTGTGCACGTATTCGCAGTTTGAAATTACGACTTTTTATACCGAAAATATGCCAATTACTGAGAGTAGCTATGGGTCACACTTTGCCGAAACCCCCCTGCAGTTTTCAAAATATCCCAAACATCCTCAATTTGACCCTTGAACAGTATTTTGGAGCCTAATTCTGGCTCTCTGCACGTATTCGTAGATTGAAATTACTACTTATTATACCAAAAATATGCCAATTACTGACAGCGGCGATGTGTCACATTTTGCCCAAACCCCTTTGCAGTTTCCAAAATATCCCAAACATCTCAAAAGCGACTCTTGAACCATATTTTGGAGCCAAATTCTGGCTCTCTGCGCGTATTTGCAGCTTGAAATAACGACTTTTTATACCGAAAATATACCAATTACTGAGAGAGGCTATGGGTCACATTATCCCGAAACCCCCCCTGCAGTTTTCAAAATATCCCAAACATCCCAAATTGGACCATTGAGCAATATTTTGGAGCAAAATTCTAGCTCTCTGCACGTAATCGCCGTTTGAAATTACAAATTATTATGCCGAAAAGATGACAATTACTGAGAGCGGCGATGGGGCATATTTTGACACAATCCGACCTGCAGTTTTAAAAATATCCAAAACTCTCCAAATTCGACGCTTGAGCTATATTTTGGCGCCAAATTGTGGCTCTGTGCACTTATTCGCAGTTTGAAATAACGATTTTTTTATACCGAAAATATGCCAATTACTGAGAGCGGCGATGGGTCACATTTTGCCCAAACCCACCTTGCAGTTTTGAAAATATCCCAAACATCCATAATTCTTGTACTTGTATGCCCCTGCTAACCACTCTGCATACTCTGCCTCCACGCAGGTCGCACACCAAACTTGTGTCAGGTTAGGTTAGGGTCTGTAAGTTTTAATTTCCTTGAACTGTAACCTGGGGCTGATCCTCTCCCCAAGTTCGATTGAGATGATCTACCTGCACAGCTGCTCTAACAAGGTGGTCCTTTATAGACTTACCTCGCCTCCAGGCGATCATGGGAGGGTTTTGTGGGAATTTTACCCAGGATGGATGTTCACTGTACGTTTCCCTCATCCATGCCCATACTTGCTGGAGTTTTATCTTAAGCTGTGCTGCAAGGCCGGGGAAGAAAAGGGTTGGAAGAATCCATCTCTTGTCTTCCACTTCTTGTGTTCTAGGTCTGAGTAGCTCTGCCCTTGTTTTTTCTCTGAGTTTCTCCTGGGCCGCATGTATTATTGTCTCTGGGTAGTCTTTGTACCTGAACATATCCCATAGGTCATCAAGCTGGGGATATAGCGTTTTGCTGTTAATCCGCTTGAGTCTGAGTCCAAGTGAGTAGGTAGCGATTTCTTCAAGGCTAGTGGGTGGCTCGAGTCAAATTTCAGATACGTGTGAAGGTTAGTCGGTTTATAGTATGCCTTCGTATGCAGATCCCTGGTTAGCTGGTCTATATACACTGTTGTATCTAGGAAATTAATCGTGGAGTTATTGTGCTCGAGGGTAAACTTAAGGTTTTCATGAACTGTATTTGACCATGAAAAGAAACCTTCTAGGCGCGGGAAACCGTCCTCCATTATTCCGAAGATGTCATCTATGTAACGGAAATATATCGCCGTCCGTCCTTCCTGTGGGATCGTTTCCTCTCGAACACTACATGCACAAATATTTCAGCGACTGCCACACTACTGGATGCTCCTATCGCTGTACCCTTGGTTTGCCGGTATGCCCGTCCTTCAAATTGCAAAAGGGTGTCTCTCATCACATGGAGGATGGCCTCCTCAAGAGTTTCTTTCGAGGGGGTCATCCATACTCCTGCGTCTTGAAGTTCTTGTCTGATTTTTGCTCTGTTATCTGTAAAAAAGATGCTACTACCTTTGCAGCTTCTCTCTGTGGTATGCTCGGGTAGAGCGATACCACATCCATGGAAAAAAGGCGGGCCCCTCTCGGGACGGGGCCTCCAATTTCTGCAATTTTCTTGAGGAAATCCGTCGTATCTTTGATTCTTTCCGGTAGTAGGCGTAGTAGGGGGTTCAGGAGGGCTGTGCAGATCCAGTCTACCGGCCTTGTTGGGGCCCGGCAGCCGCTTAAAACCGGTCTCCCTTGCCACATTCCTGTTGTTTCTTCTAGTGCTTTATGGATCTTTGGTAAAAGGTAGAGGTGGGGAATGATGGATTCAAAGGCCAGGAAGAAATCTCTCGCCCCTGCCTGCATGAGTCCTCCTTTCCCGTCCCCAGTCTTGTTTTCGAACAGCTTGAGGACTATCCGTTTACTCCTCGTTTGGGCGTTTCTAAGCGCCTCATCCTGGTTGTGTATCTGTTTGTAGGCTGCAGTGTCTGCCAGGTGCCTCTCCAGCTCGTGCCTGTAGTTGTCTTTTCTCCAGGCGACGACAGTACCTCCCTTGTCCGCCGGCTTTGTCACAATATCCGTGCGTCCTTTCAGCGTTGATAGGGCGTCCCTCTCCTCCCTTGTGAGGTTGCAGTTGCGTCGTCGTTCCGCACCACGCTTGAGGTCGACCTTCATTTGCTGGATTACCGGTTTAAGGCCTACTAGGTTGTAGTTTGGGCACTGGACTGGTTTGCTGGGGTGGAGGTACCTAAAAGAGAGGGAGAGTTTAGTTCTCTTAATTACTCCCTGTGACTTACCTTGCTCCGGCCGGAGGTTGCTCCAAACTTGGTTGATACTAGTTTCCAAGTTGTTGCACAGATTGTCTATCGCATCTTCTCTCTTCTTACACGCCGGAGGGCCTATCACGAACGTAAGTCCCTTTTCCAACAGTTTCCTCTCCTGTTCAGTAAGGGGTACCTCAGAGACAACTGTCTGTTTCAATTGTCCTCTTTTCTGCCTTAATTCCTGTCGTTTCCAAAGTTTCTCCGATCTCCACCGTTCCACCCTCTGTCTCTTACTTGTTGGTCTCGGATCGTGCTGTTCCAGCGCTTGGGTCTGTTGTTGATCTCCTGGTTCCGATTGTTGCCTCTGCCCCTGTTTCTGTTTCTGAAAAAATTATCATTATGGCCCCTATTATTATTATTACCCCCCTGTCTGATGTCCCTGTTATTGTTCCAGGAAGGGTAGTCTCTGCTGTTATTGCCTCTGTTGTCTCCTGGGGTGATCCTGTTGTTCTGGCCTCTGTGGTCGCCGGTCCCGTTCCTGTTACACTGGCCTCGGTTATCTCTGTATCTGTCCCTGTTGTTCCTCGTCTGGTTTCCACCCGGTTTGTCTCGCGGTGAATCTCTCTGCACGTATTCGCAGTTTGAAATTACGAATTTTTATACCCAAAATATGCCGATTACTGAAAGCGGCGTTGGGTCACATTTTGCCCAAACCCTCTCTGTAGTTTTCAAAATATCTCAAACATCAAAATTCGACGCTTGAGCAATATTTTGGAGGCAAATTCTCCCCAGCAAACAATTTTAGGTTGCCACAACATATCTGGAAAGTATTTGAAAGTATTGGAAACGTTTGTTTTATCGTATCAGATACGATATTGTGTGTGGACTTAAATAGGTTTCCAAAACTTATAACCAAGACATATGTATCTAACACTAATTTGAGATGTTGTGGCAACTTTACACTCCTAACATGAGTCATTCATAATCCATTCATATACCAATATGAATCTCTTATGAAAGGTTTGAGCCAATAATCTGAACCCTTTTTACATCTTTGTGTTTAAAGTTAAATTTCTTGAAATTAAATTATATTTTATATTATATTATTTTTATTATATTTTATATTATATTATTATTTTCAATTTAAATATTAAAACCAATTTAAGGGTAAAAAAATCTAATAATTTATATTTCTTTTATTATTTACTAACAATTATAATTATTTACTAACGGAGAGAGGGGAGGCTGTATGGCGGAGAGTGGCGGCTGTGGCGGACAGTGGCGGCTGTGGCGGACAGTGGCGGCGGTGGCGGATAGTGGCGGCGGGCGGACAGTGGCGGCGGGCGGACAGTGGCGGCGGCGGGCGGACAGTGGCGGCGGGCGGACAGTAGCGGCGGTGGCGGACAGTGGCGGCGGGCGGACAGTGGCGGCGGTGGCGGACAGTGGCGGCGGTGGCGGACAGTGGCGGCGGGCGGACAGTGGCAACGGGCGGACAGTGGCGGCAGGCGGACAGTGGCGTCGGGCGGACAGTGGCGGCGGTGGCGGATAGTGGCGGCGGGCGGACAGTGGCGGCGGGCGGACAGTGGCGGCGGTGGCGGATAGTGGCGGCGGGCGGACAGGGCGGCGGCGGGCGGACAGTGGCGGCGGGAGGACAGTGGCGGCGGGCGGACAGTGGCGGCTGTGGCGGATAGTGGCGGCGGGCGGACCGTGGCGGCGGCGGGCGGACCGTGGCGGCGGTGGTGGACAGTGGCGGCGGCGGGCGGACAGTGGCGGCGGCGGGCGGACAGTGGCGGCGGCGGGCGGACAGTGGCGGCGGCGGGCGAACAGTGGCGGCGGCGGGCGGACAGTGGAGGCGGCGGGCGGACAGTGGAGGCGGCGGGCGGACAGTGGAGGCGGCGGGCGGACAGTGGCGGCGGCGGGCGGACAGTGGCGGCGGCGGGCGGACAGTGCCGGCGGCGGGCGGACAGTGGAGGCGGCGGGCGGACAGTGGAGGCGGCGGGCGGACAGTGGAGGCGGCGGGCGGACAGTGGAGGCGGCGGGCGGACAGTGGAGGCGGCGGGCGGACAGTGGAGGCGGCGGGCGGACAGTGGTGGCGGCGGGCGGACAGTGGTGGCGGCGGGCGGACAGTGGTGGCGGCGGGCGGACAGTGGTGGCGGCGGGTGGACAGTGGTGGCGGTGGCGGACAGTGGCGCCGGTGGCGGACAGTGACGGCGGTGGCGGACAGTGGCGGCGGTGGCGGACAGTGGCGGCGGTGGCGGACAGTGGCGGCGGTGGCGGACAGTGGCGGCGGTGGCGGACACTGGCGGCTGTGTCTGGCGGTGGTGGCTGGCGGGGTCTGTGATGAGTGGTGGCGGCTGGCGGTGGTGGGTGGTGGCGGCGTTGGTGGTGGGTGGTGGTGGCGGCGGCGGCTGGTGGTGGCGGCGGTGGTGGTGGGTGGTGGTGGTGGCGGCGGCGGCTGGTGGTGGTGGGTGGTGGCGGCGGTGGTGGTGGGTGGTGGTGGCAGCGGCGGCGGGTGGCGGCGGCGGCTGGTGGTGGTGGGTGGCGGCGGCGGGTGGTGGTGGTGGGTGGCGGCGGCGGGTGGTGGTGGTGGGTGGCGGCGGCGGGTGGTGGTGGGTGGTGGCGGCTGTGGTGGGTGGTGGCGGGCGGTGGCGGCGGCGGCTGTGGTGGGTGGTGACGATCGGCGGTGGGGGGGGCTGGTGGCGGCTGGCGGTGGCGGCTTGCGGTGGCGACTGTGGCAACGGGCGGTGACTGCTGATAGCGGGCGGTGGTGGCGGCTGGTGGCAGGTGGTGGTGGCGGTGGTGGCGGCTGGTGGTGGTGGCAGCTGGTGGCGGTGATGGCGGCTGGTGGTGGTGGCAGCTGGTGGCGGTGATGGCGGCTGGTGGTGGTGGTGGTGGCGGCTGGTGGTGGTGGCAGCTGGTGGCGGTGATGGCGGCTGGTGGTGGTGGTGGTGGTGATGGCGGCTGGTGGCGGGCGGTGGCGGGCGGTGGCGGCTTGTGGCGGCTGGTGGTGGCGGCGGTGGTGGGTGGTGGTGGTGGGTGGTGGTGCCGGCTGTGGTGGGTGGTGGCGGTGGTGTCGGCGGCGGCTGTGGTGGGTGGTGGCGGCGGCGGCGGCGGCGGTGATGGGTGGTGGCGGCGGCGGTGGTGGTGGGTGGTGGTGGCGGCGGCGGTGATGGGTGGTGGCGGCGGTGGTGGTGGGTGGTGGTGGCGGCGGCGGCTGGTGGTGGTGGGTGGTGGTGGTGGGTGGTGGCGGCGGGTGGCGGTGGTGGGTGGCGGGTGGCGGCTGGTGGTGGGTGGTGGCGGCGGGTGGTGAGTGGCGGTGGTGGGTGGCGGTGGCTGGTGGCGGGTGGTGGTGGGTGGCGGTGGCGGGTGGCGGTGGCGGGTGGCGGTGGCGGGTGGCGGTGGCGGGTGGCGGTGGCTGGTGGCGGGTGGCGGCTGGTGGTGGGTGGTGGCGGCTGGTGGTGGGTGGTGGCGGGTGGCGGGTGGCGGTGGTGGGTGGCGGTGGCTGGTGGCGGGTGGCGGTGGCGGGTGGCGGCTGGTGGTGGGTGGTGGCGGGTGGCGGCTGGTGGTGGGTGGTGGCGGGTGGCGGCTGGTGGTGGGTGGTGGCGGGTGGCGGCTGGTGGTGGGTGGTGGCGGGTGGCGGCTGGTGGTGGGTGGTGGCGGGTGGCGGCTGGTGGTGGGTGGTGGCGGGTGGCGGCTGGTGGTGGGTGGTGGCGGGTGGCGGCTGGTGGCGGGTGGTGGCTGGTGGCGGGTGGTGGCGGGTGGCGGCTGGTGGCGGGTGGCGGCTGGTGGTGGGTGGCGGCTGGTGGTGGGTGGCGGCGGGTGGCGGCTGGTGGTGGGTGGCGGCGGGTGGCGGCTGGTGGTGGGTGGCGGCGGGTGGCGGCTGGTGGTGGGTGGTGGCGGCGGGTGGTGAGTGGCGGTGGTGGGTGGCGGTGGCTGGTGGCGGGTGGCGGCTGGTGGTGGGTGGTGGCGGGTGGCGGCTGGTGGTGGGTGGTGGCGGGTGGCGGCTGGTGGTGGGTGGCGGGTGGCGGCTGGTGGTGGGTGGTGGCAGGTGGCGGCTGGTGGTGGGTGGCGGCGGGTGGCGGCTGGTGGGTGGTGGCGGGTGGCGGCTGGTGGTGGGTGGTGGCGGGTGGCGGCTGGTGGTGGGCGGCGGGTGGCGGCGGGTGGCGGCTGGTGGCGGCCAGCTGGGACACACCCTTCTCCACTGTAGGTCTGAGTACAACTAACCATATGTCTCTCTCACCCACCAGAACAGTGTTGCCAGCTTGCGCTCTCAAAATGTTTCCTTCAAAGATTGTATATTATCTTTGAACAACAAGTTTGATTATCAAGGAAATAATGCATATATTATTGTCACATTAATACTGTGCAATATCTTATTACATTCCTGCTAAATAATTATAATTTGAAACAGGACAAAAAATCCCACATATATATATAAACCAACATTAGAGATCACGAGGCCTAGGCCTCGCCTGTGACCACACATCCTGCCTCCCTGCCCTGCTACACTCACACACCTCACACTCTTAACTCTCTCATAATCACTCTCACTCTCTTACTCTGTCACTCTTACTCTCTGTCACTCTTACTCTCTGTCACTCTTACTCTCTGTCACTCTTACTCTCTGTCACTCTTACTCTCTGTCACTCTTACTGTCACTCTTACACTCTGTCACTCCTACTCTCTGTCACTCTTACTCTGTCACTCTTACTCTCTGTCACTCTTACTCTCTGTCACTCTTACTCTCTGTCACTCTTACTCTGTCACTCTTACTCTGTCACTCTTACTCTCTGTCACTCTTACTCTCTGTCACTCTTACTCTCTGTCACTCTTACTCTGTCACTCTTACTCTGTCACTCTTACTCTCTGTCACTCTTACTCTGTCACTCTTACTCTCTGTCACTCTTACTCTCTGTCACTCTTACTCTCTGTCACTCTTACACTCTGTCACTCTTACTCTGTCACTCTTACTCTCTGTCACTCTTACTCTCTGTCACTCTTACTCTCTGTCACTCTTACTCTGTCACTCTTACTCTGTCACTCTTACTCTCTGTCACTCTTACTCTCTGTCACTCTTACTCTCTGTCACTCTTACTCTGTCACTCTTACTCTGTCACTCTTACTCTCTGTCACTCTTACTCTGTCACTCTAACTCTCTGTCACTCTTACTCTCTGTTACTCTTACTCTCTGTCACTCTTACACTCTGTCACTCTTACTCTGTCACTCTTACTCTCTGTCACTCTTACTCTCTGTCACTCTTACTCTCTGTCACTCTTACTCTCTGTCACTCTTACTCTCTGTCACTCTTACTCTGTCACTCTTACTCTGTCACTCTTACTCTCTGTCACTCTTACTCTCTGTCACTCTTACTCTCTGTCACTCTTACTCTCTGTCATTCTTACTCTCTGTCACTCTTACTCTGTCACTCTTACTCTCTGTCACTCTTACTCTCTGTCACTCTTACTCTCTGTCACTCTTACTCTCTGTCACTCTTACTCTCTGTCACTCTTACTCTGTCACTCTTACTCTCTGTCACTCTTACTCTGTCACTCTTACTCTGTCACTCTTACTCTCTGTCACTCTTACTCTCTGTCACTCTTACTCTGTCACTCTTACTCTCTGTCACTCTTACTCTCTGTCACTCTTACTCTCTGTCACTCTTACTCTGTCACTCTTACTCTCTGTCACTCTTACTCTCTGTCACTCTTACTCTCTGTCACTCTTACTCTCTGTCACTCTTACTCTGTCATTCTTACTCACTCTCAGTCACCCTTACCCATTCATATCCACTCTCTCACTCTTACTCTCATACTCTTACTCTCAATTACTCTTACTCTCAATCACTCTTACTCCCAATCACTCCTACTCCCAATCACTCCTACTCTCAATCACTCCTACTCTCATTCTTACTCTTACTCTTACTCCCAATCACTCTTACTCTCAATCACTCTTATTCTCATTCTTACTCTCACTCTTACTCTTACTCCCAATCACTCTTACTCCCAATCACTCTTACTCTCAATCACTCTTACTCTCAATCACTCTTACTCTCAATCACTCTTACTCTCATTCTTACTCTTACTCACTCTTACTCTCAATCACTCTTATTCTCATTCTTACTCCTACTCTCACTCTAACTCCTACTCCCAATCACTCTTACTCCCAATCACTCTTACTCTCAATCACTCTTACTCCCAATCACTCTTACTCTCAATCACTCTTACTCTCAATCACTCTTACTCTCACTAACTCTCAATCACTCTTACTCTCACTAACTCTCAATCACTCTTACTCTCACTCTAACTCTCAATCACTCTTACTCTCATACTCACCCTTACTCTCAATCACTTTACTCTCACTCTTACTCATTCTGTCACTCTTACTCTCACTCTTACTCACTCTGTCACTCTTACTCTCACTCTTACTCACTCTGTCACTCTTACTCACTCTGTCACTCTTACTTATACTCACTCTTACTCACACTTACACACTCTCTGGCACTCTCACTCACCTTCATTCACTCTTACTCACTCTTACCCACTCTCGCTCACTCTTACTCACTCTAGTTAATAAGAACACGCCAATATAAGACAACAAAACGTTTTCAGATTCGTTCTCACCACTTTCCAGCAACTTTTAAAATTTATATAAATTATCTTAGGGAATAATACATAAATTATATATTTAAACATGATATTAGTGTTTAGTGGAATGCATAAGGAGTCAAATTGTGTTAAAAAAAGCGATTTTTAGAAAATTTGGAAAACTACTTTTTTCTGTTCATATTATAACTAAATGGATTTTAAAGGTTTCACTCAGCCAATATATATCATTCACAATTTATTAATGAATTTTACAAAAAAACACCATAAATTTTATATTTAAACATGTAAAAACTATTTGTTTTACATTTGGAAGAAAATAATTGTAGAAAAACAATTTATAATTAAACCTTTGTGTTTGGATTTTTTGAGTAAAAGTTTCTCAAAGGCTCTCCTGCACCATTCTCAATGCAAATCATTCCCACACCTATGGGAAGAGATAGGCGAACGTTGTGTAGATGATTTGTGTTTGCTGGGTCGCTCTCTGCACGTATTCGCAGTTTGAAATTACGACTTTTTAAACCGAATATATGCCAATTACTGGGAGCAGCGATGGGTAACATTTTGCCCCCCCCCCCCCCCCAGCAGTTTTCAATATATCACAAACATCCCAAATTCGTCGCTTGAGCAATATTTTGGAGCCAAATTCTGGCTCACTTCACGTATTCGCAGTTTGAAATTACGACTTTTTATACCGAAAATATGCCAATTACTGAGAGCGCGATGTGTCACATTTTGCCCAAACTCCCCTGCAGTTTCAAAAATATCCCAAACATCTAATATGCGACCCTTGAGCCATATTTTGGAGCCAAATTCTGGCTCTCTGCACGTATTCCCAGATTGAAATTACGATTTTTTATACAGAAAATATTCCAATTACTGAAAGCTGCGATGGATCACTTTTTGCCCAAATCCTCCCTGCATTTTTTAAAACTACCCCAAACATCCCAAATTCGACGCTTGAGCAATATTTAGGAGGCAAATTCTAGCTCTCTGCACGTTTTCGCCGTTTGAAATTACGACTTTTTATACCGAAAAAATGTCAATTACTGAGATCGGCGATGGCTCATATTTTGACCAAACCCACCCTGCAGTTTTGAAAATATCCAAAACTCTCCAAAATCGACGCTTGAGCCATATTTTGGAGCCAAATTCTGGCTTTGTGCACGTATTCGCAGTTTGAAATTACGACTTTTTATACCGAAAATATGCCAATTACTGAGAGTAGCTATGGGTCACAATTTGCCGAAACCCCCCTGCAGTTTTCAAAATATCCCAAACATCCTCAATTTGACCCTTGAACAGTATTTTGGAGCCTAATTCTGGCTCTCTGCACGTATTCGTAGATTGAAATTACTACTTATTATACCAAAAATATGCCAATTACTGAGAGCGGCGATGTGTCACATTTTGCCCAAACCCCCCTGCAGTTTCCAAAATATCCCAAACATCTCAAAAGCGACTCTTGAACCATATTTTGGAGCCAAATTCTGGCTCTCTGCGCGTATTCGCAGCTTGAAATAACGACTTTTTATACCGAAAATATACCAATTACTGAGAGAGGCTATGGGTCACATTATCCCGAAACCCCCCCTGCAGTTTTCAAAATATCCCAAACATCCCAAATTGGACCATTGAACAATATTTTGGAGCCTAATTCTGGCTCTCTGAACGTATTCGTAGATTGAAATTACGACTTTTTATACCGAAAATATGCCAATTACTGAAAGCGGCGATGTATCACATTTTGCCCAAACCCTCCCTGCAGCTTGCAAAATATCCCAAACATCCCAAATTCGACGCTTGAGCCATATTTTAGAAACCAATTTCTGGCTCTGTACGTATTAGCAGCTTGAAATTACGACTTTTTATACCGAAAATATGCCAATTACTGAGAGAGGCTATGGGTCACATTTTGCCGACCCCCCCCCCCCCTGCAGTTTTCAAAATATCCCAAACACCCCAAATTGGACCATTGAGCAATATTTTGGAGCAAAATTCTAGCTCTCTGCACGTAATCGCCGTTTGAAATTACAAATTATTATGCCGAAAAGATGACAATTACTGAGAACGGCGATGGGGCATATTTTGACACAATCCGACCTGCAGTTTTAAAAATATCCAAAACTCTCCAAATTCGACGCTTGAGCTATATTTTGGCGCCAAATTGTGGCTCTGTGCACTTATTCGCAGTTTGAAATAACGATTTTTTTATACCGAAAATATGCCAATTACTGAGAGCGGCGATGGGTCACATTTTGCCCAAACCCACCTTGCAGTTTTGAAAATATCCCAAACATCCATAATTCTTGTACTTGTATGCCCCTGCTAACCACTCTGCATACTCTGCCTCCACGCAGGTCGCACACCAAACCTGTGTCAGGTTAGGTTAGGGTCTGTAAGTTTTAATTTCCTTGAACTGTAACCTGGGGCTGATCCTCTCCCCAAGTTCGATTGAGATGATCTACCTGCACAGCTGCTCTAACAAGGTGGTCCTTTATAGACTTACCTCGCCTCCAGGCGATCATGGGAGGGTTTTGTGGGAATTTTACCCAGGATGGATGTTCACTGTACGTTTCCCTCATCCATGTCCATACTTGCTGGAGTTTTATCTTAAGCTGTGCTGCAAGGCCGGGGAAGAAAAGGGTTGGAAGAATCCATCTCTTGTCTTCCACTTCTTGTGTTCTAGGTCTGAGTAGCTCTGCCCTTGTTTTTTCTCTGAGTTTCTCCTGGGCCGCATGTATTATTGTCTCTGGGTAGTCTTTGTACCTGAACATATCCCATAGGTCATCAAGCTGAAGATATAGCGTTTTGCTGTTAATCCGCTTGAGTCTGAGTCCAAGTGAGTAGGTAGCGATTTCTTCAAGGCTAGTGGGTGGCTCGAGTCAAATTTCAGATACGTGTGAAGGTTAGTCGGTTTATAGTATGCCTTCGTATGCAGATCCCTGGTTAGCTGGTCTATATACACTGTTGTATCTAGGAAATTAATCGTGGAGTTATTGTGCTCGAGGGTAAACTTAAGGTTTTCATGAACTGTATTTGACCATGAAAAGAAACCTTCTAGGCGCGGGAAACCGTCCTCCATTATTCCGAAGATGTCATCTATGTAACGGAAATATATCGCCGTCCGTCCTTCCTGTGGGATCGTTTCCTCTCGAACACTACATGCACAAATATTTCAGCGACTGCCACACTACTGGATGCTCCTATCGCTGTACCCTTGGTTTGCCGGTATGCCCGACCTTCAAATTGCAAAAGGGTGTCTCTCATCACATGGAGGATGGCCTCCTCAAGAGTTTCTTTCGAGGGGGTCATCCATACTCCTGCGTCTTGAAGTTCCTGTCTGATTTTTGCTCTGTTATCTGTAAAAAAAGATGCTACTACCTTTGCAGCTTCTCTCTGTGGTATGCTCGGGTAGAGCGATACCACATCCATGGAAAAAAGGCGGGCCCCTCTCGGGACGGGGCCTCCAATTTCTGCAATTTTCTTGAGGAAATCCGTCGTATCTTTGATTCTTTCCGGTAGTAGGCGTAGTAGGGGGTTCAGGAGGGCTGTGCAGATCCAGTCTACCGGCCTTGTTGGGGCCCGGCAGCCGCTTAAAACCGGTCTCCCTTGCCACATTCCTGTTGTTTCTTCTAGTGCTTCATGGATCTTTGGTAAAAGGTAGAGGGGGGGAATGATGGATTAAAAGGCCAGGAAGAAATCTCTCGCCCCTGCCTGCATGAGTCCTCCTTTCCCGTCCCCAGTCTTGTTTTCGAACAGCTTGAGGACTATCCGTTTACTCCTCGTTTGGGCGTTTCTAAGCGCCTCATCCTGGTTGTGTATCTGTTTGTAGGCTGCAGTGTCTGCCAGGTGCCTCTCCAGCTCGTGCCTGTAGTTGTCTTTTCTCCAGGCGACGACAGTACCTCCCTTGTCCGCCGGCTTTGTCACAATATCCGTGCGTCCTTTCAGCGTTGATAGGGCGTCCCTCTCCTCCCTTGTGAGGTTGCAGTTGCGTCGTCGTTCCGCACCACGCTTGAGGTCGACCTTCATTTGCTGGATTACCGGTTTAAGGCCTACTAGGTTGTAGGTTGGGCACTGGACTGGTTTGCTGGGGTGGAGGTACCTAAAAGAGAGGGAGAGTTTAGTTCTCTTAATTACTCCCTGTGACTTACCTTGCTCCGGCCGGAGGTTGCTCCAAACTTGGTTGATACTAGTTTCCAAGTTGTTGCACAGATCGTCTATCGCATCTTCTCTCTTCTTACACGCCGGAGGGCCTATCACGAACGTAAGTCCCTTTTCCAACAGTTTCCTCTCCTGTTCAGTAAGGGGTACCTCAGAGACAACTGTCTGTTTCAATTGTCCTCTTTTCTGCCTTAATTCCTGTCGTTTCCAAAGTTTCTCCGATCTCCACCGTTCCACCCTCTGTCTCTTACTTGTTGGTCTCGGATCGTGCTGTTCCAGCGCTTGGGACTGTTGTTGATCTCCTGGTTCCGATTGTTGCCTCTGCCCCTGTTTCTGTTTCTGAAAAAAATTATCATTATGGCCCCTATTATTATTATTATCCCCCTGTCTGATGTCCCTGTTATTGTTCCAGGAAGGGTAGTCTCTGCTGTTATTGCCTCTGTTGTCTCCTGGGGTGATCCTGTTGTTCTGGCCTCTGTGGTCGCCGGTCCCGTTCCTGTTACACTGGCCTCGGTTATCTCTGTATCTGTCCCTGTTGTTCCTCGTCTGGTTTCCACCCGGTTTGTCTCGCGGTGAATCTCTCTGCACGTATTCGCAGTTTGAAATTACGAATTTTTATACAGAAAATATGCCAATTACTGAAAGCGGCGATGTATCACATTTTGCCCAAATTCTCCCTGCAGTTTTCAAAATATCCCAAACATCCCAAATTCGACGCTTGAGCCATATTTTAGATTCCAATTTCTGGCTCTCTGCACGTATTCGCAGTTTGATATTACGACTTTTTTACCGAAAATATGCCAATTACTGAGAGATGCTATTGGTCACATTTTGCCGAAACCCCCCCTTGCAGTTTTCAAAATATCACAAACATCCCAAATTGGACCCTAGAGCAATATTTTGGAGCAAAATTCTGGCTCTTTGCACGTATTCGCAGTTTGAAATTACGACTTTTTATACCCAAAATATGCCGATTACTGAAAGCGGCGTTGGGTCACATTTTGCCCAAACCCTCTCTGTAGTTTTCAAAATATCTCAAACATCCCAAATTCGACGCTTGAGCAATATTTAGGAGGCAAATTCTAGCTCTCTGCACGTTTTCGCCGCTTGAAATTACGACTTTTTATACCGAAAATATGTCAATTACTGAGATCGGCGATGGCTCATATTTTGACCAAACCCACCCTGCAGTTTTCAAAATATCCAAAACTCTCCAAAATCGACGCTTGAGCCATATTTTGGAGCCAAATTCTGGCTTTGTGCACGTATTCGCAGTTTGAAATTACGACTTTTTATACCGAAAATATGCCAATTACTGAGAGTAGCTATGGGTCACACTTTGCCGAAACCCCCCTGCAGTTTTCAAAATATCCCAAACATCCTCAATTTGACCCTTGAACAGTATTTTGGAGCCTAATTCTGGCTCTCTGCACGTATTCGCAGATTGAAATTACTACTTATTATACCAAAAATATGCCAATTACTGAGAGCGGCGATGTGTCACATTTTGCCCAAACCCCCCTGCAGTTTCCAAAATATCCCAAACATCTCAAAAGCGACTCTTGAACCATATTTTGGAGCCAAATTCTGGCTCTCTGCGCGTATTCGCAGCTTGAAATAACGACTTTTTATACCGAAAATATGCCAATTATTGAGAGAGGCTATGGGTCACATTATCCCGAAACCCCCCCTGCAGCTTTCAAAATATCCCAAACATCCCAAATTCGACGCTTGAGCCATATTTTAGAAACCAATTTCTGGCTCTGTACGTATTCGCAGCTTGAAATTACGACTTTTTATACCGAAAATATGCCAATTACTGAGAGAGGCTATGGGTCACATTTTGCCGAACCCCCACCCCCTGCAGTTTTCAAAATATCCCAAACATCCCAAATTGGACCATTGAGCAATATTTTGGAGCAAAATTCTAGCTCTCTGCACGTAATCGCCGTTTGAAATTACAAATTATTATGCCGAAAAGATGACAATTACTGAGAGCGGCGATGGGGCATATTTTGACACAATCCGACCTGCAGTTTTAAAAATATCCAAAACTCTCCAAATTCGACGCTTGAGCTATATTTTGGCGCCAAATTGTGGCTCTGTGCACTTATTCGCAGTTTGAAATAACGATTTTTTTATACCGAAAATATGCCAATTACTGAGAGCGGCGATGTATCACATTTTGCCCAAACCCCCCTGCAGTTTCCAAAATATCCCAAACATCTCAAATGCGACCCTTGAGCCATATTTTGGAGCCAAATTCTGGCTCTCTGCACCTATTCGCGATTGAAATTACGAATTTTTATACAGAAAATATGCCAATTACTGAAAGCAGCGATGGATCACTTTTTGCCCAAATCCTCCCTGCAGTTTTTAAAACCTCCCCAAACATCCCAAATTCGACGCTTGAGCCATATTTTGGAGGCAAATTCTGGCTATCTGCTCGTATTCGCTGTTTGAAATTACGAATTATTATACCGAAAATATGCCATTTACTGTGAGCGGCGATGGGTTATATTTTGACGAAACCCACCCTGCAGATTTCAAAATATCCAAAACTCTCCAAATTCGACGCTTGAGCCATATTTTGGAGCAAAATTCTGGCTCTCTGCACGTATTCGCAGTTTGAAATTACGACTTTTTATACCCAAAATATTCCAATTACTGAAAGCGGCGTTGGGTCACATTTTGCCCAAACCCTCTCTGTAGTTTTCAAAATATCCCAAACATCAAAATTCGACGCTTGAGCAATATTTTGGAGCCAAATTCTCGCTCTCTGCACCTATTCGCTTTTTGAAATTACGACTTTTTAAACCGAATTACGCAGTTTGAAATTACGAATTTTTTATTCCGAAAATATGCCAATTACTGACAGCGGCGATGTATCACATTTTGCCCAAACCCTCCCTGCAGGTTTCAAAATATCCCAAAAATCCCAAATTCGACGCTTGAGCCATATTTTGGAGCCAAATTCTGGCTCTCTGCACGTATTCGCTGTTTGAAATTACGACTTTTTATACCGAAAATATGCCAATTACTGAGAGCAGCGATGGGTCACATTTTGCCCAAACCACCCTGCAGTTTTTAAAATATCTGAAACATCCCAAATTCAACCCTTGAGCCATATTTTGGAGCCAGGTTCTAGCTCTCTGCACGTATTCGCAGTTTGAAAATACGACTTTTTATACGGAAAATATGCCAATTACTATAAGCGGCGATAGATCACATTTTGCCCAAACTCTCCCTGCAGTTTACATGATATCCCAAACATCCCAATTTCGACGCTTGATCCATATTTTGGAGCACAATTCTCGCTCTCTGTACGTATTCGCAGTTTGAAATTACGACTTTTTAAACCGAATATATGCCAATTACTGGGAGCGGCGATGGGTGACATTTTGCCCAAACCCCTCCTGCAGTTTTCAAAATATCCCAAACATCCCAAATTCGACGCTTGAGCCATATTTTAGAAACCAATTTCTGGCTCTGTACGTATTCGCAGCTTGAAATTACGACTTTTTATACCGAAAATATGCTAATTACTGAGAGCGGCTATGGGTCACATTTTGCCTAACCCCCCCCCCCCTGCTGTTTTCAAAATATCCCAAACATCCCAAATTCGACCCTTTAGCCATATGTGATACAGAGGCACACGAGAATGATGTACAGGCTTAAGAGAGGGATGCAGAGGCTGAAGAGAATGATGCAGAGGCTTAAGAGAGGGATGCAGAGGCTGAAGAGAATGATGCTGAGGCTTAAGAGAGGGATGCAGAGGCTGAAAAGAGTGATGCAGAGGCTCAGGAGAGTGATGCAGAGGCTTAAGAGAGGCATGCAGATGCTGAAGAGAATGATGCAGAGGCTTAAAAGAGTGATGCAGAGGCTCAGGAGAGTGATGCAGAGGCTCAAGAGAGTGATGCAGAGGTTGAAGAGAATGATGCAGAGGCTTAAGAGAGTGATGCAGAGGCTGAAGAGAATGATGCAGAGGCTTAAGAGAGGGATGAAGAGACTCAAGAGAGTGATACAGAGGCTCAAGACAGGGGATGCAGAGGCTTAAGAGAGGGATGCAGAGACTCAAAAGAGTGATGCAGAGGCTCAAGAGAGAGATGCAGGGGCTTAAGAGAGTGATGCAAAGGCTCAAGAGAGGGATGCAGAAGCTCATGAGAGGGATGCTGAGGCTCAAGTGTGGGATGGAGAGGCTTAGGAGAATGATGCAGAGGCTCAAGAGAGGGATGCAGGGGCTCAAGAGAGTTATGCAGAGGCTCAAGAGAGTGATGCAGAGGCTCAAGAGAGTGATGCAGAGGCTCAAGAGAGGGATGCAGAGGCTCAAGAGAGTGATGCAGAGGCTCAAGAGAGTGATGCAGAGGCTAAAGAGAGTGATGCAGAGGCTTAAGAGAGTTATGCAGAGGCTTAAGAGAGGGATGCAGAGGCTGCAAACGGCGATGGGTCACATTTTGCCCAAACCCCCACTGCAGTTTTCAAAATATCCCGAACATCCAAAATTCGACGCTTGAGCTATATTTTGGAGCCAAATTCTGGCTCTCTGCACGTATTCGCTGTTTGAAATTACAACTTTTTATACCGACAAAATGCCAATTAGTGAGAGCGCCGATGGGTCACATTTTGCCCAAACCCCCCTGCAGTTCTCAAAATATCCCAAACTTCCCAAATTCGACACTTTAACCATACGTGATACAGAGGCACACGAGAATGATGTAGAGTCTTAAGAGAGGGATGCAGAGGCTCAAGAGAATGATGCAGGGGCTCAAGAGAATTATGCAGAGGTTTATGAGAGGGATGCAGAGGCTGAAGAGAATGATGCAGAGGCTTAAGAGAGGGATGCAGAGGCTCAAGATAGTGATGCAGAGGCTCAAGAGAGGGATGCAGAGGCTCAAGAGAGTGATGCAGAGGCTCAAGAGAGTGATACAGAGGCTAAAGAGAGTGATGCAGAGGCTTAAGAGAGTTATGCAGAGGCTTAAGAGAGGGATGCAGAGGCTGCAAGAGAATGATGCAGGGGCTCAAGAGAATGATGCAGAGGCTTATGAGAGGGATGCAGAGGCTCAAGAGAGTGATGCAGAGGCTCAAGAGAGTGATGCAGAGGCTCAAGAGAGTGATGCAGAGGCTCAAGAGACGGATGCAGAGGCTCAAGAGAGGGATTCAGAGGCTCATGAGAGAGATGCAGAGGCTCAAGTGAGGGATGGAGAGTCTTAGGAGAATGATGCAGAGGCTAAGGACAGGGATGCAGAGGCTCAAGAGAGTGATGCAGAGGCTCAAGAGAGTGATGCAGAGGCTCAAGAGAGTGTTGCAGAGGCTCAAGAGAGGAATGCAGAGGCTCAAGAGAGTGATGCAGAGGCTCAAGAGAGTGATGCAGAGGCTAAAGAGAGTGATGCTGAGGCTCAAGAGAATGATACAGGGGCTTAAGAGAATGATGCAGAGGCTTATGAGAGGGATGCAGAGGCTAAAGAGAATGATGCAGAGGCTTAAGAGAGGGATGCAGAGGCTCAAGAGAGTGATGCAGAGGCTCAAGAGAGGGATGCAGAGGCTCAAGAGAGTGATACAGAAGCTAAAGAGAGTGATGCAGAGGCTTAAGAGAGTTATGCAGAGGCTTAAGAGAGGGATGCAGAGGCTGCAAGAGAATGATGCAGGGGCTCAAGAGAATGATGCAGAGGCTTATGAGAGGGATGCAGAGGCTCAAGAGAGTGATGCGGAAGCTCAAGAGAGTGATGCAGAGGCTCAAGAGAGTGATGCAGAGGCTCAAGAGAGGGATGCAGAGGCTCAAGAGAGGGATGCAGAGGCTCATGAGAGGGATGCAGAGGCTCAACTGAGGGATGGAGAGTCGTAGGAGAATGATGCAGAGGCTAAGGACAGGGATGCAGAGGCTCAAGAGAGTGATGCAGAGGCTCAAGAGAGTGATGCAGAGGCTAAAGAGAGTGTTGCAGAGGCTCAAAAGAGTGATGCAGAGGCTCAAGAGAGTGATGCAGCGGCTCAGGAGAATGAAGCAGATGCTCAAGAGAGGGATGCAGAGGCTGAAGAGAGTGATGCAGAGGCTCAAGAGAGTGATGCAGAGGCTCAAGAGAGTGGTGCAGAGGCTCATGAGAGTGATGCAAAGGCTCAAGAGAGTGATGCAGAGGCTCAAGAGAGTGATGCAGAGGCTAAAGTGAGTGATGCAGAGGCTCAAGAGTGTGATGCAGAGGCTTAGGAGAATGATGCAGAGGCTCAAAAGAGGGATGCAGAGGCTCAAGAGAGGGATGCAGAGGCTCAAGAGAGTTATGCAGAGGCTCATGCGAGCGATGTAGAGGCTTACGAGAGTGATGCAGAGGCTCAAGAGAGCCTTGGAGAGGCTCAAGAGTGTGATGCAGAGGCTCAAGAGAGTGATGCAGAGGCTAAAGAGAGTGTTGCAGAGGCTCAAGAGAGGAATGCAAAGGCTCAAGAGAGTGATGCAGAGGCTCAAGAGAGTGATGCAGAGGCTAAAGAGAGTAATGCAGAGGCTTAAGAGAGTCATGCAGAGGCTTAAGAGAGGGATGCAGAGGCTGCAAGCGGCGATGGGTCACATTTTGCCCAAAACCCCACTGCAGTTTTCAAAATATCCCATACATCCCAAATTCGATGCTTGAGCCATATTTTGCATCCAAATTCTGGCTCTCTGCATGTATTTGCTGTTTGAAATTACGACTTTTTATACCGAAAATATGCCAATTAGTGAGAGCGCCGATTGGTCACATTTTGCCCAAACCCCCCTGCAGTTCTCAACATATCCCAAACTTCTCAAATTCTACCCTTGAGCCATATTTAAGAGCCAAATACTGGCTCTCTGCACGTATTCGCAGTTTAAATTACGACTTTTTATACCGAAAATATGCCTATTACTGAGAGCGGCGATGGGTCACATTTTGCCCAAACCCCCCTGCAGTTTTCAAAATATCCCAAACATCCCAAATTCGACACTTTAGCCATATTTTGGAACCAAATTCTGGCTCTCTGCACGTATTCGATGTTTGAAATTACGACTTTTTATAACAAAATTATGCGAATTACTGTGAGCGGCGATGGGTCACGTTTTCTCATGATATGTGATTTGGCCTTCAAATCTCAGAATTTCACATAATATTGCATTTTTTAGCTAGTTTTCTTGAATTTGGATTGTATAAAACATCATCGAATTTAGCAATATTTTGCCGTTTTTCCACGTTTTTGTGAATTTTCAGTTTATTGTTATTCATTCATTATATATACGATAAAAATGATGCAAACATATAATTGGTTAGAAATTAACCTTAAATACTTCATTTTTAATCAAATATTTGTTTCTCGTTAAAATACTGTGTAAAATATTGAAAGGGGAGAAGTTCTGTTTTTATTGCATATATCGACGTTTCAGCCGGATTAGAGCGGTTTTACGTGTACATCTTCCATTGGTAATATAAACATAAAACCAGGAAAATTTTAGTAAATTCTAATGAAAACACATTGATTTTTATCATTTGTATTGGAAACAACATTTTAATATGTCTTTTCTCGGATCTAAGTAATACGAAACCTCGCTTTATAATTTGAAGTTAAAATCCTCAAATTTGGTAATATAGTGACTTTTTTCACGTTTTTCATGTAGTGTGATTTTACGTAAATATATTCGTTTATACCAATATTTCGATACTACTTCATGTTTTCTCACGATATGTGATTTGGCCTTCAAATCTCAGAATTTCCCATAATATTGCATTTTAAAGCAAGTTTTCATGCATTTTTTTTTGTACTAAAAATCATCGAATTTAGCAATATTTTGACGTTTATCATCCCCCTTTTCCTTTATGTTATTTATACAAAATATCATCGAATTAGGCAATATTTTGCCGTTTTTTCACGTTTTCCAGAGGCTCAAGAGAGGGATTCTGAGGCTCCAGAGAGGGATGCAGAGGCTCAAGAGAGTGATGCAGAGGCTAACGGGAGTGATGCAGAGGATCGAGAGAGGGATGCAGAGGCTTAAGAGAGTGATGCAAAGGCTCAAGAGAGTGATGCAGAGGCTTAGGAGAGGGATGCACAGGCTGAAGAGAATGATGCAGAGGCTTAAAAGAGTGATGCAGAGGCTCAAGTGAGTGATGCAGAGGCTGAAGGTAATGATGCAGAGGCTTAAGAGAGTGATGCAGAGGCTGAAGAGAATGATGCAGAGGTTTATGAGAGGGATGAAGAGACTCAAGAGAGTGATGCAGAGGCTCAAGAGAGAGATGCAGAGGCTTAAGAGTGATGCAAAGGCTCAAGAGAGGGATGCAGAGGCTCATGAGAGGGATGCTGAGGCTCAAGTGAGAGATGGAGAGACTTAGGAGAATGATGCAGATGCTCAAGAGAGGGATGCAGAGGCTCAAGAGAGTGATGCAGAGGCTCAAGAGAGTGATAAAGAGGCTCAAGAGAGTGATGCAGAGGCTCATGAGAGGGATGCTGAGGCTCAAGTGAGAGATGGAGAGACTTAGGAGAATGATGCAGATGCTCAAGAGAGGGATGCAGAGGCTCAAGAGAGTGATGCAGAGGCTCAAGAGAGTGATAAAGAGGCTCAAGAGAGTGATGCAGAGGCTCATGAGAGGGATGCAGAGGCTCAAGAGAGTGATGCAGAGGCTCAAGAGAGTGATGCAGAGGCTTAAGAGAGTGATGCAGAGGCTGCAATCGGCGATGGGTCACATTTTGCCCAAACCCCCACTGCAATTCTCAAAATATCCCAAACTTCCCAAATTCTACCCTTGAGCCATATTTAAGAGCCAAATACTGGCTCTCTGCACGTATTCGCAGTTTGAATTACGACTTTTTATACCGAAAATATGCCAATTACTGAGAGTGGCGATGGGTCACATTTTGCCTAAACCCCCCTGCTGTTTTCAAAATATCCAAAACATCCCAAATTCGACACTTTAGCCATATGTGATACATAGGCACACGAGAATGATGTAGAGGCTTAAAAGAGGGATGCAGAGGCTCAAGAGAATGATGCAGGGGCTCAAGAGAATGATGCAGAGGCTTATAAGAGGGATGCAGAGGCTGAAGAGAATGATGCAGAGGCTTAAGAGAGGGATGCAGAGGCTGAAGAGAATGATGCAGAGGCTTAAGAGAGTGATGATGAGGCTGAAGAGAGTGATGATGAGGCTGAAGAGAGTGATGCAGAGGCGCAAGAAAATGATGCAGAGTCTTAAGAGAGGGATGCAGAGGCTGAAGAGAATGATGCAGAGGCTTAAAAGAGTGATGCAGAGGCTCAGGAGAGTGATGCAGAGGCTAAAGAGAGTGATGCAGAGGCTTAAGAGAGTGATGCAGAGGCTTAAGAGAGGGATGCAGAGGCTGCAAGCGGCGATGGGTCACATTTTGCCCAAAACCCCACTGCAGTTTTCAAAATATCCCATACATCCCAAATTCGATGCTTGAGCCATATTTTGCATCCAAATTCTGGCTCTCTGCATGTATTTGCTGTTTGAAATTACGACTTTTTATACCGAAAATATGCCAATTAGTGAGAGCGCCGATTGGTCACATTTTGCCCAAACCCCCCTGCAGTTCTCAACATATCCCAAACTTCTCAAATTCTACCCTTGAGCCATATTTAAGAGCCAAATACTGGCTCTCTGCACGTATTCGCAGTTTAAATTACGACTTTTTATACCGAAAATATGCCTATTACTGAGAGCGGCGATGGGTCACATTTTGCCCAAACCCCCCTGCAGTTTTCAAAATATCCCAAACATCCCAAATTCGACACTTTAGCCATATTTTGGAACCAAATTCTGGCTCTCTGCACGTATTCGATGTTTGAAATTACGACTTTTTATAACAAAATTATGCGAATTACTGTGAGCGGCGATGGGTCACGTTTTCTCATGATATGTGATTTGGCCTTCAAATCTCAGAATTTCACATAATATTGCATTTTTTAGCTAGTTTTCTTGAATTTGGATTGTATAAAACATCATCGAATTTAGCAATATTTTGCCGTTTTTCCACGTTTTTGTGAATTTTCAGTTTATTGTTATTCATTCATTATATATACGATAAAAATGATGCAAACATATAATTGGTTAGAAATTAACCTTAAATACTTCATTTTTAATCAAATATTTGTTTCTCGTTAAAATACTGTGTAAAATATTGAAAGGGGAGAAGTTCTGTTTTTATTGCATATATCGACGTTTCAGCCGGATTAGAGCGGTTTTACGTGTACATCTTCCATTGGTAATATAAACATAAAACCAGGAAAATTTTAGTAAATTCTAATGAAAACACATTGATTTTTATCATTTGTATTGGAAACAACATTTTAATATGTCTTTTCTCGGATCTAAGTAATACGAAACCTCGCTTTATAATTTGAAGTTAAAATCCTCAAATTTGGTAATATAGTGACTTTTTTCACGTTTTTCATGTAGTGTGATTTTACGTAAATATATTCGTTTATACCAATATTTCGATACTACTTCATGTTTTCTCACGATATGTGATTTGGCCTTCAAATCTCAGAATTTCCCATAATATTGCATTTTAAAGCAAGTTTTCATGCATTTTTTTTTGTACTAAAAATCATCGAATTTAGCAATATTTTGACGTTTATCATCCCCCTTTTCCTTTATGTTATTTATACAAAATATCATCGAATTAGGCAATATTTTGCCGTTTTTTCACGTTTTCCAGAGGCTCAAGAGAGGGATTCTGAGGCTCCAGAGAGGGATGCAGAGGCTCAAGAGAGTGATGCAGAGGCTAACGGGAGTGATGCAGAGGATCGAGAGAGGGATGCAGAGGCTTAAGAGAGTGATGCAAAGGCTCAAGAGAGTGATGCAGAGGCTTAGGAGAGGGATGCACAGGCTGAAGAGAATGATGCAGAGGCTTAAAAGAGTGATGCAGAGGCTCAAGTGAGTGATGCAGAGGCTGAAGGTAATGATGCAGAGGCTTAAGAGAGTGATGCAGAGGCTGAAGAGAATGATGCAGAGGTTTATGAGAGGGATGAAGAGACTCAAGAGAGTGATGCAGAGGCTCAAGAGAGAGATGCAGAGGCTTAAGAGTGATGCAAAGGCTCAAGAGAGGGATGCAGAGGCTCATGAGAGGGATGCTGAGGCTCAAGTGAGAGATGGAGAGACTTAGGAGAATGATGCAGATGCTCAAGAGAGGGATGCAGAGGCTCAAGAGAGTGATGCAGAGGCTCAAGAGAGTGATAAAGAGGCTCAAGAGAGTGATGCAGAGGCTCATGAGAGGGATGCTGAGGCTCAAGTGAGAGATGGAGAGACTTAGGAGAATGATGCAGATGCTCAAGAGAGGGATGCAGAGGCTCAAGAGAGTGATGCAGAGGCTCAAGAGAGTGATAAAGAGGCTCAAGAGAGTGATGCAGAGGCTCATGAGAGGGATGCAGAGGCTCAAGAGAGTGATGCAGAGGCTCAAGAGAGTGATGCAGAGGCTTAAGAGAGTGATGCAGAGGCTGCAATCGGCGATGGGTCACATTTTGCCCAAACCCCCACTGCAATTCTCAAAATATCCCAAACTTCCCAAATTCTACCCTTGAGCCATATTTAAGAGCCAAATACTGGCTCTCTGCACGTATTCGCAGTTTGAATTACGACTTTTTATACCGAAAATATGCCAATTACTGAGAGTGGCGATGGGTCACATTTTGCCTAAACCCCCCTGCTGTTTTCAAAATATCCAAAACATCCCAAATTCGACACTTTAGCCATATGTGATACATAGGCACACGAGAATGATGTAGAGGCTTAAAAGAGGGATGCAGAGGCTCAAGAGAATGATGCAGGGGCTCAAGAGAATGATGCAGAGGCTTATAAGAGGGATGCAGAGGCTGAAGAGAATGATGCAGAGGCTTAAGAGAGGGATGCAGAGGCTGAAGAGAATGATGCAGAGGCTTAAGAGAGTGATGATGAGGCTGAAGAGAGTGATGATGAGGCTGAAGAGAGTGATGCAGAGGCGCAAGAAAATGATGCAGAGTCTTAAGAGAGGGATGCAGAGGCTGAAGAGAATGATGCAGAGGCTTAAAAGAGTGATGCAGAGGCTCAGGAGAGTGATGCAGAGGTTCAAGAGAGTGATGCAGAGGCTGAAGAGAGTGATGCAGAGGCTTAAGAGAGGGATGAAGAGACTCAAGAGAGTGATGCAGAGGCTCAAGACAGGGGATGCCAGAGGCTTAAGAGATGCATGCAGAGACTCAAAAGAGTGATGCAGAGTCTCAAGAGAGGGATGCAGAGGCTTAAGAGAGTGATGCAAAGGCTCAAGAGAGGGATGCAGAGGCTCACGAGAGGGATGCTGAGGCTCAAGTGAGGTATGGAGAGTCTTAGGAGAATGATGCAGAGGCTCAAGAGAGGGATGCAGAGGCTCAAGACAGGGGATGCCAGAGGCTTAAGAGATGGATGCAGAGACTCAAAAGAGTGATACAGAGTCTCAAGAGAGGGATGCAGAGGCTTAAGAGAGTGATGCAGAGGCTCAAGAGAGAGATGCAGAGGCTTAAAAGATAAATGCACGGGCTCAAGAGAGGGATGCAGAGGCTCAAGAGAATGATGCGGAGGCTCAAGAGAGTGATGCAGAGGATGAAGAGAGGGATGCAGAGGCTTAAGAGAGTGATGCAGAGGCTCAAGAGAATGATGTAGAGGCTTAAGAGAGGGATGCAGAGGCTCAAGAGAATGATGCGGAGGCTCAAGAGAGTGATGCAGAGGATGAAGAGAGGGATGCAGAGGCTTAAGAGAGTGATGCAGAGGCTAAAGAGAATGATGCAGAGGCTCAAGAGAGTGATGCAGAGGCTCAAGACAGTGATGCAGAGGCTCAAGAGAGTGATGCAGAGGCTCAAGAGAGTGATGCAGAGAATCAAGAGAGTGATGCAGAGGCTCTAGAGAATGATGCAGAGGATCATGAGAGGGAAGCAGAGGCTTAAGAGAGTGATGCAGAGGCTCACGAGAGTGATGCAGAGGCTGTAGAGAGTGATGCAGAGGCTTAAGAGAGTGATGCAGAGTCTCAAGAAAGTGATGCAGAGGAACAAGAGAGTGATGCAGAGGCTCGAGAAAGTGATGCCGAGGCTCAAGAGAGGGATTCAGAGGCTCAAGAGAGATATTCAGAGGCTTATTAGAGTGATGTAGAGGCTGAAGATAGTGTTGCAGAGGCTCAAGAGCGTGATGCAGAGGCTCAAGAGAGTGATGCAGACACTCAAGAGAGTTATGCAGAGGCTCAAGAGAGTGATGCAGACGCTAACGGGAGTGATGCAGAGGATCAAGAGAGGGATGCAGAGGCTTAAGAGAGTGTTGCAAAGGCTCAAGAGAGGGATGCAGAGGCTCAAGACAGGGATGCAGGAGTTCAAGAGAGGGATGCAGAGCAACAAGAGAGGGACGCAGAGGCTTTCGAGAGTGATGCAGAGGCTTAAGAGAGTGATGAAGAGGCTAACGAGAGTGATGCAAAAGCTTAAGTGAGTGATGCAAAGGCTTATGAGAGGGATGCAGAGGCTCAAAAGAGGGATGCAGATGCTCCAGAGAGGGATGCAGAGGCTCAAGAGAGTGATGCAGAGGCTGAAGAGAGAGATGCAGAGGCTTAAGAGAGTGATGCAGAGGCTCATGAAAGTGATGTACAGGCTCGAGAGAGTGATGCAGAGGCTCAAGAGAGGGATTCAGAGGCTCAAGAGAGGAATTCAAAAGCTTAAGAGAGTGATGCAGAGGCTGAAGATATTGTTGCAGAGGCTCAAGAGAGGGATGCAGAGGCTCAAGAGAGTGATGCAGACACTCAAGAGTGTTATGCAGAGGCTCAAGAGAGTGATGCAGAGGTTTACGAGAGTGATGCAGAGCTTCAAGAGAGGGATGAAGAGGCTTAAGAGAGTGATGCAAAGGCTCAAGAGAGTGATTCAGAGGCTTACAGGAGTGATGCAGAGGCTTAAGAGAGTGATGCAGAGGCTTAAGAGAGGGATTCAGAGGCTCAAGAGAGGGATTCAGAGACACTAGAGAGTTATCCAGAGGCTCAACAGAGGGATGCAGAGGCTCAAGAGAGTGGTGCAGAGACTCAAGAGAGTTATGCAGAGGATCAAGAGAGTGATGCAGAGGCTTACGAGAGTGATGCAGAGGCTTAAGAGAGAGATGCAGAGGCCTACGAGAGGGGTGCAGAGGCTGAAGAGAGTGATGCAGAGGCTGAAGAGAGTGTTGCATAGGCTCAGGAGAGGGATGCAGAGGCTCAAGAGAGTTATGCAGAGGCTCAAGGGAGTGATGTAGAGGCTTACGAGAGTGATGCAGAGGCTCAAGAGAGCCTTGGAGAGGCTCAAGAGTGTGAAGCAGAGGCTCAAGAGAGTGATGCACAGGCTCAAGAGAGTGATGCAAAGGCTCAAAAGAGTGATGCAGAGGCTCAAGAGAGTGATGCAGCGGCTCAGGAGAATGAAGCAGATGCTCAAGAGAGGGATGCAGAGGCTGAAGAGAGTGATGCAGAGGCTCAAGAGAGTGATGCAGAGGCTCAAGAGAGTGGTGCAGAGGCTCATGAGAGTGATGCAAAGGCTCAAGAGAGTGATGCAGAGGCTCAAGAGAGTGATGCAGAGGCTAAAGTGAGTGATGCAGAGGCTCAAGAGTGTGATGCAGAGGCTTAGGAGAATGATGCAGTGGCTCAAGAGAGGGATGCAGAGGCTCAAGAGAGGGATGCAGAGGCTCAAGAGAGTTATGCAGAGGCTCATGCGAGTGATGTAGAGGCTTACGAGAGTGATGCAGAGGCTCAAGAGAGCCTTGGAGAGGCTCAAGAGTGTGATGCAGTGGCTCAAGAGAGTGATGCAGAGGCTAAAGATAGTGTTGCAGAGGCTCAAGAGAGGAATGCAAAGGCTCAAGAGAGTGATGCAGAGGCTCAAGAGAGTGATGCAGAGGCTAAAGAGAGTGATGCAGAGGCTTAAGAGAGTGATGCAGAGGCTTAAGAGAGGGATGCAGAGGCTGCAAGCGGCGATGGGTCACATTTTGCCCAAAACCCCACTGCAGTTTTCAAAATATCCCATACATCCCAAATTCGATGCTTGAGCCATATTTTGCATCCAAATTCTGGCTCTCTGCATGTATTTGCTGTTTGAAATTACGACTTTTTATACCGAAAATATGCCAATTGGTGAGAGCGCCGATTGGTCACATTTTGCCCAAACCCCCCTGCAGTTCTCAACATATCCCAAACTTCTCAAATTCTACCCTTGAGCCATATTTAAGAGCCAAATACTGGCTCTCTGCACGTATTCGCAGTTTAAATTACGACTTTTTATACCGAAAATATGCCAATTACTGAGAGCGGCGATGGGTCACATTTTGCCCAAACCCCCCTGCAGTTTTCAAAATATCCCAAACATCCCAAATTCGACACTTTAGCCATATTTTGGAACCAAATTCTGGCTCTCTGCACGTATTCGATGTTTGAAATTACGACTTTTTATAACAAAATTATGCGAATTACTGTGAGCGGCGATGGGTCACGTTTTCTCATGATATGTGATTTGGCCTTCAAATCTCAGAATTTCACATAATATTGCATTTTTTAGCTAGTTTTCTTGAATTTGGATTGTATAAAACATCATCGAATTTAGCAATATTTTGCCGTTTTTCCACGTTTTTGTGAATTTTCAGTTTATTGTTATTCATTCATTATATATACGATAAAAATGATGCAAACATATAATTGGTTAGAAATTAACCTTAAATACTTCATTTTTAATCAAATATTTGTTTCTCGTTAAAATACTGTGTAAAATATTGAAAGGGGAGAAGTTCTGTTTTTATTGCATATATCGACGTTTCAGCCGGATTAGAGCGGTTTTACGTGTACATCTTCCATTGGTAATATAAACATAAAACCAGGAAAATTTTAGTAAATTCTAATGAAAACACATTGATTTTTATCATTTGTATTGGAAACAACATTTTAATATGTCTTTTCTCGGATCTAAGTAATACGAAACCTCGCTTTATAATTTGAAGTTAAAATCCTCAAATTTGGTAATATAGTGACTTTTTTCACGTTTTTCATGTAGTGTGATTTTACGTAAATATATTCGTTTATACCAATATTTCGATACTACTTCATGTTTTCTCACGATATGTGATTTGGCCTTCAAATCTCAGAATTTCCCATAATATTGCATTTTAAAGCAAGTTTTCATGCATTTTGTCTTGTACTAAAAATCATCGAATTTAGCAATATTTTGACGTTTATCATCCCCCTTTTCCTTTATGTTATTTATACAAAATATCATCGAATTAGGCAATATTTTGCCGTTTTTTCACGTTTTCCAGAGGCTCAAGAGAGGGATTCTGAGGCTCCAGAGAGGGATGCAGAGGCTCAAGAGAGTGATGCAGAGGCTAACGGGAGTGATGCAGAGGATCGAGAGAGGGATGCAGAGGCTTAAGAGAGTGATGCAAAGGCTCAAGAGAGTGATGCAGAGGCTTAGGAGAGGGATGCACAGGCTGAAGAGAATGATGCAGAGGCTTAAAAGAGTGATGCAGAGGCTCAAGTGAGTGATGCAGAGGCTGAAGGTAATGATGCAGAGGCTTAAGAGAGTGATGCAGAGGCTGAAGAGAATGATGCAGAGGTTTATGAGAGGGATGAAGAGACTGAAGAGAGTGATGCAGAGGCTCAAGAGAGAGATGCAGAGGCTTAAGAGTGATGCAAAGGCTCAAGAGAGGGATGCAGAGGCTCATGAGAGGGATGCTGAGGCTCAAGTGAGAGATGGAGAGACTTAGGAGAATGATACAGATGCTCAAGAGAGGGATGCAGAGGCTCAAGAGAGTGATGCAGAGGCTAAAGAGAGTGATAAAGAGGCTCAAGAGAGTGATGCAGAGGCTCATGAGAGGGATGCAGAGGCTCAAGAGAGTGATGCAGAGGCTTAAGAGAGTGATGCAGAGGCTGCAATCGGCGATGGGTCACATTTTGCCCAAACCCCCACTGCAATTCTCAAAATATCCCAAACTTCCCAAATTCTACCCTTGAGCCATATTTAAGAGCCAAATACTGGCTCTCTGCACGTATTCGCAGTTTGAATTACGACTTTTATACCGAAAATATGCCAATTACTGAGAGTGGCGATGGGTCACATTTTGCCTAAACCCCCCTGCTGTTTTCAAAATATCCAAAACATCCCAAATTCGACACTTTAGCCATATGTGATACAGAGGCACACGAGAATGATGTAGAGGCTTAAAAGAGGGATGCAGAGGCTCAAGAGAATGATGCAGGGGCTCAAGAGAATGATGCAGAGGCTTATAAGAGGGATGCAGAGGCTGAAGAGAATGATGCAGAGGCTTAAGAGAGGGATGCAGAGGCTGAAGAGAATGATGCAGAGGCTTAAGAGAGTGATGATGAGGCTGAAGAGAGTGATACAGAGGCACACGAGAATGATGTAGAGGCTTAAAAGAGGGATGCAGAGGCTCAAGAGAATGATGCACGGGCTCAAGAGAATGATGCAGAGGCTTATACGAGGGATGCAGAGGCTGAAGAGAATGATGCAGAGGCTTAAGAGAGGGATGCAGAGGCTGAAGAGAATGATGCAGAGGCTTAAGAGAGTGATGTTGAGGCTGAAGAGAGTGATGCAGAGGCGCAAGAAAATGATGCAGAGTCTTAAGAGAGGGATGCAGAGGCTGAAGAGAATGATGCAGAGGCTTAAAAGAGTGATGCAGAGGCTCAGGAGAGTGATGCAGAGGTTCAAGAGAGTGATGCAGAGGCTGAAGAGAGTGATGCAGAGGCTTAAGAGAGGGATGAAGAAACTCAAGAGAGTGATGCAGAGGCTCAAGACAGGGGATGCCAGAGGCTTAAGAGATGCATGCAGAGACTGAAAAGAGTGATGCAGAGTCTCAAGAGAGGGATGCAGAGGCTTAAGAGAGTGATGCAAAGGCTCAGGAGAGGGATGCAGAGGCTCATGAGAGGGATGCTGAGGCTCAAGTGAGGTATGGAGAGTCTTAGGAGAATGATGCAGAGGCTCAAGAGAGGGATGCAGAGGCTCAAGACAGGGGATGCCAGAGGCTTAAGAGATGGATGCAGAGACTCAAAAGAGTGATACAGAGTCTCAAGAGAGGGATGCAGAGGCTTAAGAGAGTGATGCAAAGGCTCAAGAGAGAGATGCAGAGGCTTAAAAGATAAATGCACGGGCTCAAGAGAGGGATGCAGAGGCTCAAGAGAATGATGCGGAGGCTCAAGAGAGTGATGCAGAGGATGAAGAGAGGGATGCAGAGGCTTAAGAGAGTGATGCAGAGGCTCAAGAGAATGATGTAGAGGCTTAAGAGAGGGATGCAGAGGCTCAAGAGAATGATGCGGAGGCTCAAGAGAGTGATGCAGAGGATGAAGAGAGGGATGCAGAGGCTTAAGAGAGTGATGCAGAGGCTAAAGAGAATGATGCAGAGGCTCAAGAGAGTGATGCAGAGGCTCAAGACAGTGATGCAGAGGCTCAAGAGAGTGATGCAGAGGCTCAAGAGAGTGATGCAGAGAATCAAGAGAGTGATGCGGAGGCTCTAGAGAATGATGCAGAGGATCATGAGAGGGAAGCAGAGGCTTAAGAGAGTGATGCAGAGGCTCACGAGAGTGATGCAGAGGCTGTAGAGAGTGATGCAGAGGCTTAAGAGAGTGATGCAGAGTCTCAAGAAAGTGATGCAGAGGAACAAGAGAGTGATGCAGAGGCTCGAGAAAGTGATGCCGAGGCTCAAGAGAGGGATTCAGAGGCTCAAGAGAGATATTCAGAGGCTTATTAGAGTGATGTAGAGGCTGAAGATAGTGTTGCAGAGGCTCAAGAGAGTGATGCAGAGTCTCAAGAGAGTGATGCAGACACTCAAGAGAGTTATGCAGAGGCTCAAGAGAGTGATGCAGACGCTAACGGGAGTGATGCAGAGGATCAAGAGAGGGATGCAGAGGCTTAAGAGAGTGTTGCAAAGGCTCAAGAGAGGGATGCAGAGGCTCAAGACTGGGATGCAGGAGTTCAAGAGAGGGATGCAGAGCAACAAGAGAGGGACGCAGAGGCTTTCGAGAGTGATGCAGAGGCTTAAGAGAGTGATGAAGAGGCTAACGAGAGTGATGCAGAAGCTTAAGTGAGTGATGCAAAGGCTTATGAGAGGGATGCAGAGGCTCAATAGAGGGATGCAGATGCTCCAGAGAGGGATGCAGAGGCTCAAGAGAGTGATGCAGAGGCTGAAGAGAGAGATGCAGAGGCTTAAGAGAGTGATGCAGAGGCTCATGAAAGTGATGTACAGGCTCGAGAGAGTGATGCAGAGGCTCAAGAGAGGGATTCAGAGGCTCAAGAGAGGAATTCAAAAGCTTAAGAGAGTGATGCAGAGGCTGAAGATATTGTTGCAGAGGCTCAAGAGAGGGATGCAGAGGCTCAAGAGAGTGATGCAGACACTCAAGAGTGTTATGCAGAGGCTCAAGAGAGTGATGCAGAGGTTTACGAGAGTGATGCAGAGCTTCAAGAGAGGGATGAAGAGGCTTAAGAGAGTGATGCAAAGGCTCAAGAGAGTGATTCAGAGGCTTACAGGAGTGATGCAGAGGCTTAAGAGAGTGATGCAGAGGCTTAAGAGAGGGATTCAGAGGCTCAAGAGAGGGATTCAGAGACACAAGAGAGTTATCCAGAGGCTCAACAGAGGGATGCAGAGGCTCAAGAGAGTGGTGCAGAGACTCAAGAGAGTTATGCAGAGGATCAAGAGAGTGATGCAGAGGCTTACGAGAGTGATGCAGAGGCTTAAGAGAGAGATGCAAAGGCCTACGAGAGGGGTGCAGAGGCTGAAGAGAGTGATGCAGAGGCTGAAGAGAGTGTTGCACAGGCTCAAGAGAGGGATGCAGAGGCTCAAGAGAGTTATGCAGAGGCTCAAGGGAGTGATGTAGAGGCTTACGAGAGTGATGCAGAGACTCAAGAGAGCCTTGGAGAGGCTCAAGAGTGTGAAGCAGAGGCTCAAGAGAGTGATGCACAGGCTCAAGAGAGTGATGCAAAGGCTCAAAAGAGTGATGCAGAGGCTCAAGAGAGTGATGTAGCGGCTCAGGAGAATGAAGCAGATGCTCAAGAGAGGGATGCAGAGGCTGAAGAGAGTGATGCAGAGGCTAAAGAGAGTGATGCAGAGGCTCAAGAGAGTGATGCAGAGGCTCAAGAGAGTGGTGCAGAGGCTCATGAGAGTGATGCAAAGGCTCAAGAGAGTGATGCAGAGGCTCAAGAGAGTGATGTAGAGGCTTACGAGAGTGATGCAGAGGCTCAAGAGAGCCTTGGAGAGGCTCAAGAGTGTGATGCAGAGGCTCAAGAGAGTGATGCACAGGCTCAAGAGAGCGATGCAAAGGCTCAAGAGAGTGATGCAGAGGCTGAAGAGAGTGATGCAGAGGCTTAGGAGAATGATGCAGAGGCTCAGGAGAGGGATGCAGAGGCTGAAGGGAGTGATGCAGAGGCTAAAGAGAGTGATGCAGAGGCTCAAGAGAGTGATGCAGAGGCTCAAGAGAGTGATGCAGAGGCTCAAGAGAGTGATGCAAAGGCTAAAGAGAGAGATGCATAGGCTCAAGAGAGTGATGCAGAGGCTAAAGTGAGTGATGCAGAGGCTCAAGAGTGTGAAGCAGAGGCTTAGGAGAATGATGCAGAGGTTCAAGAGAGGGATGCAAAGGCTGAAGAGAGTGATGCAGAGGCTTACGAGAGTGATGCAGAGGCTTAAATGTGTGATGCAATAACTTAAGAGAGGGATGCAGAAGCTCAATAGAGGGATGCAGAGCTCAAGAGAGAGATGCAGAGGCTGAACAAAGAGATGCAGAGGCTTAAGAGAGTGATGTAGAGGCTAAAGAGAGTGATGCAGAGGCTCAAGAGAATGATGTAGAGGCATAGGAGAGGGATGCAGAGGCTCAAGAGAATGATGCTGAGGCTCAAGAGAGTGATGCAGAGGCTCGAGAGAGTGATGCAGGGGCTCAAGAGTGTGATGTAGAGGATCAAGAGAGTGATGCAGATGCTCGAGTGATGCAGAGGATCAAGAGCGGGAAGCAGAGGCTTAAGAGAGTGATGCAGAGGCTGAAGAGAGAGATGCAGAGGCTCTAGAAAGTGATGCAGGCGCTTAGGAGAGTTATACAGAGGCTCAAGAGAGTGATGCAGAGGATCTAGAGAGTAATGCAGAGGCTCGAGAGAGTGATGCAGAGGCTCAAGAGAGGGATTCAGAGGCTCAAGAGAGGGATTCAGAGGCTTAAGAGAGTGATGCAGACACTCAAGAGAGTTATGCAGAGGCTCAAGAGAGTGATGCAGATGCTTACGAGAATGATGCAGTGGTTCAAGAGAAGGATGCAGAGGCTTAAGAGAGTGATGCAAAGGCTCAAGAGAGGGATGCAGAGTGATGCAGAGGCATAGGAGAGGGATACAGAGGATGAAGAGAGTGATGCAGAGTCTCAAGAGAGGGGTTCAGATGCTCAAGAGAGAGATGCAGAGACTCAAGAGAGTTATGCAGAGGCTCAAGCGAGGGATGCAGAGGCTTAAGAGAGGGGTGCAGAGGCTAAAGAGAGTGATGCAAAAGCTGAAGAGAGTGTTGCAGAGGCTCAATAAAGAATGCAGAGGCTCATGAGAGTGATGCAGAGGCTCAAGAGAGTTATGTAGAGGCTCAAGCGAGTGATGTAGAGGATCAAGAGAGGGATGCAGAGGCGTAAGAGAGTGATGCCGAGGCTAAAGTGAGTGATGCAGAGGCTGAAGAGAGTGATGCAGAGGCTCAAGAGAATGATGTAGAGGCTTAAATGATGGATGCAGAGGCTCAAGTGGGTGATGCAGAGGCTCAAGAGAGTCATGCAGAGGCTCAGGAGAGTGATGCAGAGGATCAAGAGAGTATTGCAGAGGCTCAAGAGAGTGATGCAGAGGATCAAGAGAGGGAAGCAGAGGCTTAAGAGAGTAATGCAGAGGCCTAAGAGAGGGGTGCAGAGGCTGAAGAGAGTGATGCAGAGGCTTAAGAGAGTGATGCAGAGGCTCAAGAGAGTGATGCCGAGGCTAAAGTGAGTGATGCAGAGGCTGAAGAGAGTGATGCAGAGGCTCAAGAGAATGATGTAGAGGCTTAAATGATGGATGCAGAGGCTCAAGTGGGTGATGCAGAGGCTCAAGAGAGTCATGCAGAGGCTCAGGAGAGTGATGCAGAGGATCAAGAGAGTATTGCAGAGGCTCAAGAGAGTGATGCAGAGGATCAAGAGAGGGAAGCAGAGGCTTAAGAGAGTGATGCAGAGGCCTAAGAGAGGGGTGCAGAGGCTGAAGAGAGTGATGCAGAGGCTGAAAAGAGTGTTGCAGATGCTCAAGAGAGTAGTGCAGAGGCTCAAGAGAGTGATGCAGAGGCTAAAGTGAGTGATGCAGAGGCTCAAGAGAGTGGTGCAGAGGCTCAAGAGAGTGATGCAGAGGCTCAAGAGAGTGATGCAAAGGCTCAAGAGAGTGATGCAAAGGCTCAAGAGAGTGATGCAGAGGATCAAGAAAGGGAAGCAGATGCTTAGGAGAGTGATGCAGAGGCTGAAGAGAGAGATGCAGAGGCTCTAGAGAGTGATGCAGGCGCTTAAGAGAGTGATGCAAAGGCTCAAGAGAGTGATGCAGAGGATCAAGAGAGTGATGCAGAGGCTCGAGAGAGTGATGCAGAGGCTCAAGAGAGGGATTCAGAGGCTCAAGAGAGGGATTCAGAGGCTTAAAAGAGTGATGCAGACACTCAAGAGAGTTATGCAGAGGCTCAAGAGAGTGATGCAGAGGCTTACGAGAATGATGCAGTGGTTCAAGAGAGGAATACAGAGGCTTAATAGAATGATGCAAAGGCTCAAGAGAGGGATGCAGAGTGATGCAGAGGCATAGGAGAGGGATACAGAGGATGAAGAGAGTGATGCAGAGGCATAGGTGAGGGATACAGTGGATGAAGAGATTGATGCAGAAACTCAAGAGAGTGATGAAGAGAGTAATGCAGAGGCTGAAGAGAGTGTTGCAGAGACTCAAAAGAGTTATGCAGAGGCTCAAGCGAGTGATGCAGAGGCTTACGAGAGTGATGCAGAGGCTCAAGAGAGCCTTGGAGAGGCTCAAGAGTGTGATGCAGAGGCTCAAGAGAGTGATGCACAGGCTCAAGAGAGTGATGCAAAGGCTCAAGAGAGAGATGCAGAGGCTCAAGAGAGGGATTCAAAGGCTTAGGAGAGTGATGCAGACACTAAAGAGAGTTATGCAGAGGCTCAAGAGAGTGATGCAGAGGCTTACGAGAATGATGCAGTGGTTCAAGATTGGGATGTAGAGGCTTAACAGAATGATGCAAAGGCTCAAGAGAGGGATGCAGAGTGATGCAGAGGCATAGGAGAGGGATACAGATGATGAAGAGAGTGATGCAGAAACTGAAGTGAGTGATGAAGAGAGTGATGCAGAGGCTGAAGAGAGTGTTGCAGATGCTCAAGAGAGGGATGCAGAGGCTCAAGAGAGTTATGCAGAGGCTCAAGCGAGTGATGCAGAGGCTTACGAGAGTGATGCAGAGGATCAATAGAGCCATGGAGAGGCTCAAGGGAGTGATGCAGAGGCTCAAGAGAGTGATGCACAGGCTCAAGAGAGTGATGCAGAGGCTCAAGAGAGGGATTCAGAGGCTTAGGAGAGTGATGCAGACACTCAAGATGAACACTACATGACACACTACATGAAAAACGTGAAAAAAATCGCTACATTACCAAATTTGAGAATTTTAATTTCAAATCATAAAGCGAAGTTCCATATTATTTAGATCCTAGAAGAGACATATAAGATGTTGTTTCCAATACAAGTGATAAAAATCAATGTGTTTTCAATAGAATTAACTAAAATGTTCCTGATTTTCCGTTTATATTACCGATGGAAGATGTACACGTAAAACCGCTCGAATCCGGCTGAAACGTCGATATATGCAATAAAATCATAACTTCTCGCTTTTTCAATATCTTACTCAGTTTTTTAACGAGAAATAAATAGTTGATTGAAAATGAAGTATTTAATGTTAATTTCTAATCAATAATGTGTTTGCATCATTTTTATCGTATATATAAAGAATTAATAACAATAAAATGAAAATTCACAAAAACGTGGAAAAACGGCAAAATATTGCCTAATTCGATGATATTTTGTTTATATCACATAAAGGAAAAAGGGATGATAAACGTCAAAATATTGCTATATTCGATGATTTTTAGTACAAAACAAAATGCAAGAAAACTTGCTTAAAATTCAATATTATGCGAAATTCTAATATTTAAAGGCCAAATCACATATCGTGATTCTACATGAAATAGTATCGAAATATTGGCAAAAAACGAATATATTCAGGTGAAGTCACACTACATAAAAAAACATGAACAAAATCGCTCTATTGCCATATTTGAGCTTCAAATCATAAAGCGAGGTTTCGTATTATTTAGATCCTAGAAAAGACATGTAAAGATGTTGTTTCCAATACAAATGATAAAAATCAATGTGTTTTCATTAAAATACTCTAAAATGTTCCTGATTTTCCGTTTATATTACCGATGGAAGATGTACACGTAAAACCGCTCTAATCCGGCTGAAACGTCGATATATGCAATAAAAACAGAACTTCTCGCTTGTTCAATATCTTACTCAGTTTTTTAACGAGAAACAAATAGTTGATTGAAAATGAAGCATTTAATGTTAATTTCTAATCAATTATGTGTTTGCATCATTTTTATCGTATATATATTGAATTAATAACAATAAACTGAAAATTCACAAAAACGTGGAAAAATGGCAAAATATTGCCTAATTCGATGATATTTTATTTAAATCACATAAAGGAAAAGAGGACGATAAACGTCAAAATATTGCTAAATTCAATGATTATTAGTACAAAACAAAACGTAAGAAAACTTGCTTAAAAATGCAATATTATGCGAAATTCTCAGATTTCAGGCCAAATCACATATCGTGAGAAAACATCAAGTATTATCGAAATATTGGTAAAATGGAATATATTTACGTACAATCACACTACATGAAAAATGTAAAAAAATCGCTATATTACCAAATTTGAGGATTTTAATTTCAAATCATAAAGCGAGGTTCCATATTATTTAGATCCTAGAAGAGACATATAATGATGTTGTTTCTAATACAAATGATAACAATCAATGTGTTTTCATTAGAATTAACTAAAATGTTCCTGATTTTCCGTTTATATTACCGATAGAAGATGTACACGTAAAACCTCTCTAATCCGGCTGAAACGTCGATATATGCAATAAAATCATAACTTCTCGCTTTTTCAATATCTTACTCAGTTTTTTAACGAGAAATAAATAGTTGATTGAAAATGAAGTATTTAATGTTAATTTCTAATCAATAATGTGTTTGCATCATTTTTATCGTATATATAATGAATTAATAACAATAAACTGAAAATTCACAAAAACGTGGAAAAACTGCAAAATATTGCCTTATTCGATGATTTTTTGTTTATATCACATAAAGGAAAAGGGGATGATAAACGTCAAAATATTGCTATATTCGATGACTTTTAGTACGAAACAAAATGCAAGAAAACTTGTTTAAAATGCAATATTATGCGAAATTCTCGGATTTCAGGCCAAATCACATATCGTGAGAAAACATGAAGTATTATCGAAATATTGGTAAATTGGAATATATTTACGTACAATGACACTACATGAAAAATGTAAAAAAATCGCTATATTACCAAATATGAGGATTTTAATTTCAAAACATAGAGCGAGGTTCCATATTATTTAGATCCTTGGAAAGACATATAAAGATGTTGTTTCTAATACAAATGATAAAAATCAATGTGTTTTCATTAGAATTAACTAAAATGTTCCTGATTTTCCGTTTATATTACCGATGGAAGATGTACACGTAAAACCGCTCTAATCCGACTGAAACGTCGATATATGCAATAAAATCATAACTTCTCGCTTTTTCAATATCTTACTCAGTTTTTTAACGAGAAATAAATAGTTGATTGAAAATGAAGTATTTAATGTTAATTTCTAATCAATAATGTGTTTGCATCAATTTTATCGTATATATAATGAATTAATAACAATAAACTGAAAATTCACAAAAACGTGGAAAAACGGCAAAATATTGCCTAATTCGATGATATTTAGTTTATATCACATAAAGCAAAAGGGGATGATAAACGTCAAAATATTGCTATATTTGATGACTTTTAGTACGAAACAAAATGCAAGAAAACTTGCTTAAAAGGCAATATTATGCGAAATTCTGATATTTAAAGGCCAAATCGCATATCGTGATTCTACATGAAATAGTATCAAAATATTGGTAAAAAACGAATATATTCACGTGAAGTCACCCTACATAAAAACATGAACAAAATCGCTCTATTGCCATATTTGAGGATTTTAGCTTCAAATCATAAAGCGAGTTTTCGTATTATTTAGATCCTAGAAAAGACATATAAGATGTTGTTTCCAATACAAATGATAAAAATCAATGAGTTTTCATTTGAATTAACTAAAATGTTCCTGATTTTCCGTTTATATTACCGATGGAAGATGTACATAGAAAACCGCTCGAATCCAGCTGAAACGTCTATATATGCAATAAAATCATAACTTCTCCCTTTTTCAATATCTTACTCAGTTTTTTAACGAGAAATAAATAGTTGATTGAAAATTAAGTATTTAAGGTTTTTTCTAATCAGTTATGTGTTTGCATCATTTTTATCGTATATATAATGAATTATTAACAATAAACTGAAAATTCACAAAAACGTGGAAAAACGGAAAAATATTGCCTAATTCGATGGTATTTTGTTTATATCACATAAAGGAAAAGGGGATGGTAAACGTCAAAATATTTTTATATTCGATGACTTTTAGTACAAAACAAAACGCAAGAAAACTTGCCTAAAAATTCAAAATTTGCGAAATTCTGAGATTTGAAGGCCAAATCACATATCGTGAGAAAACATGAAATAGTATCGAGATATTGGTAAAAACGAAAATATTTACGTAATGTTACACTACATGAAAAACGTTAAAAAATCGCTCTATTACCAAATTTGAGGATTTTAACTTCAAATCATTAAGCGAGGTTTCGTATTATTTAGATTCTAAAAAAGACATGTAAAGATGTTGTTTCCAATACAAATGATAAAAATCAAGGTGTTTTCATTAAAATACTCTAAAATGTTCCTGATTTTCCGTTTATATTACCGATGGAAGATGTACACGTAAAACCGCTCTAATCCGGCTGAAACGTCGATATATGCAATAAAAACAGAACTCCTCGCTTTTTCAATATCTTACTCAGTTTTTTAACGAGAAACAAATAGTTGATTGAAAATGAAGCATTTAATGTTAAGTTCTAATCAATTACGATCAAAATTTCTAATCAAAATATTGCCTAATTCGATGATATTTTATTTAAATCACATAAAAGAAAAGAGGAAGATAAACGTCAAAATATTGCTAAATTCAATGATTTTTAGCACAAAACAAAACGTAAGAAAACTTGCTTAAAATGCAATATTATGGGAAATTCTCAGATTTCAGGCCAAATCACATATCGTGAGAAAACATAAAGTATTATCGAAATATTGGTAAAAACGAATATATTTTCGTACAAACACACTACATGAAAAACGTGAAAAAAATCGCTATATTACCAAATTTGACGATTTTAATTTTAAATCATAAAGCGAGTTTTCGTATTATTTAGATCCTAGAAAAGACATATAAGATGTTGTTTCCAATACAAGTGATAAAAATCAATGTGTTTTCATTAGAATTAACTAAAATGTTCCTGATTTTCCGTTTATATTACCGATGGAAGATGTACACGTAAAACCGCTCGAATCCGGCAGAAACGTCGATATATGCAATAAAAACAGAACTCCTCCCCTTTTCAATATCTTACTGAGTATTTTAACGAGAAACAAATAGTTGATTGAAAATGAAGTATTTAAGATTTTTTCTAATCAATTATGTGTTTGCATCATTTTTATCGTATATTTAATGAATTATTAACAATAAACTGAAAATTCACAAAAACGTGGAGAAACGGAAAAATATTGCCTAATTCGATGGTATTTTGTTTAAATCACATAAAGGAAAAGAGGATAGTAAACGTCAAAATATTGCTAAATTCAATGATTTTTAGTACAAAACAAAACGCAAGAAAACTTGCTTAAAATGCAAAATTTGCGAAATTCTGAGATTTGAAGGCCAAATCACATTTCGTGAGAAAACATGAAGTAGTATCGAAATATTGGTAACAACCAATATATTTACGTAATGTCACACTACATGAAAAACGTTAAAAAAATCGCTATATTACCAAATTTGAGGATTTTAACTTCAAATCATAAAGCGAAGTTTCGTATTATTTAGATTCTAGAAAAGACATGTAAAGATGTTGTTTCCAATACAAATTATAAAAATCAATGGGTATTTATTAAAATACTCTAAAATGTTCCTTATTTTCCGTTTATAATACCGATGGAAGATGTACACATAAAACCGCTCTAATCCGGCTGAAACGTCGATATATGCAATAAAAACTGAACTTTAGCTTTTTCAAAATCTTACTCAGTTTTTTAACGAGAAACAAATAGTTGATTGAAAATGAAGCATTTAATGTTAATTTCTAATCAATTACGATCAAAATTTCTAATCAAAATATTACCTAATTCGATGATATTTTATTTAAATCACATAAAGGAAAAGAGGATGATAAACGTCAAAATATTGCTAAATTCAATGATTTTTAGTACAAAACAAAACGTAAGAAAACTTGCTTAAAAATGCAATATTATGGGAAATTCTCAGAATTCAGGCCAAATCACATATCGTGAGAAAACATGAAGTATTATCGAAATATTGGTAAAAACGAATATATTTTCGTACAAACACACTACATGAAAAACGTGAAAAAAATCGCTATATTACCAAATTTGAGGATTTTAATTTCAAATCATAAAGCGAGGTTCCATATTATTTAGATCCAAGAAAAGACCTATAAAGATGTTGTTTCCGATACAAATGATAAAAATAAATGAGTTTTCATTAGAATTAACTAAAATGTTCCTGATTTTACGTTTATATTACCGATGCAAGATGTACACAGAAAACCGCTCGAATCCGGCTGAAACGTCTATATATGCAATAAAATCATAACTTCTCCCCTTTTCAATATCTTACTCAGTTTTTTAACGAGAAATAAATAGTTGATTGAAAATTAAGTATTTAAGGTTTTTTCTAATCAGTTATGTGTTTGCATCATTTTTATCGTATATATAATGAATTATTAACAATAAACTGAAAATTCACACAAACGTGGAAAAACGGAAAAATATTGCCTAATTCGATGGTATTTTGTTTATATCACATAAAGGGAAAGGGGATGGTAAACGTCAAAATATTTCTATATTCGATGACTTTTAGTACACAACAAATCGCAAGAAAACTTGCCTAAAAATGCAAAATTT
Source organism: Procambarus clarkii (assembly GCF_040958095.1). Classification (NCBI taxonomy): domain Eukaryota; kingdom Metazoa; phylum Arthropoda; class Malacostraca; order Decapoda; family Cambaridae; genus Procambarus; species Procambarus clarkii. The sequence goes on from NC_091181.1 coordinate 22,559,510, forward strand.
GCAAAATTCTGAGATTTGAAGGCCAAATCACATATCGTGAGAAAACATGAAATAGTATCGAGATATTGGTAAAAACGAAAATATTTACGTAATGTTACACTACATGAAAAACGTTAAAAAATCGCTCTATTACCAAATTTGAGGATTTTAACTTCAAATCATTAAGCGAGGTTTCGTATTATTTAGATTCTAAAAAAGACATGTAAAGATGTTGTTTCCAATACAAATGATAAAAATCAATGTGTTTTCATTAAAATACTCTAAAATGTTCCTGATTTTCCGTTTATATTACCGATGGAAGATGTACACGTAAAACCGCTCTAATCCGGCTGAAACGTCGATATATGCAATAAAAACAGAACTCCTCGCTTTTTCAATATCTTACTCAGTTTTTTAACGAGAAACAAATAGTTGATTTAAAATGAAGCATTTAATGTTAAGTTCTAATCAATTACGATCAAAATTTCTAATCAAAATATTGCCTAATTCGATGATATTTTATTTAAATCACATAAAGGAAAAGAGGAAGATAAACGTCAAAATATTGCTAAATTCAATGATTTTTAGTACAAAACAAAACGTAAGAAAGCTTGCTTAAAAATGCAATATGATGGGAAATTCTCAGATTTCAGGACAAATCACATATCGTGAGAAAACATAAAGTATTATCGAAATATTGGTAAAAACGAATATATTTTCGTACAAACACACTACATGAAAAACGTGAAAAAAATCGCTATATTACCAAATTTGACGATTTTAATTTCAAATCATAAAGCGAGGTTCCATATTATTTAGATCCAAGAAAAGACATATAAAGATGTTGTTTCCAATACAAATGATAAAAATCAATGTGTTTTCATTAGAATTAACTAAAATGTTCCTGATTTTCCGTTTATATTACCGATGGAAGATGTACACATAAAACCGCTCGAATCCGGCTGAAACGTCGATATATGCAATAAAATCATAACTTCTCCCCTTTTCAATATCTTACTCAGTTTTATAACAAGAAACAAATAGTTGATTGAAAATGAAGTATTTAAGTTTTTTCTAATCAATTATGTGTTTGCATCATTTTTATCGTATATATAATGAATTATTAACAATAAACTGAAAATTCACAAAAACGTGGAAAAACGGAAAAATATTGCCTAATTCGATGGTATTTTGTTTATATCACATAAAGGAAAAGGGGATGGAAAACGTCAAATTATTACTATATTCGATGACTTTTAGTACAAAACAAAACGCAAGAAAACTTGCCTAAAAATGGAAAATTTGCGAAATTCTGAGATTTGAAGGCCAAAATACATATCGTGAGAAAACATGAAGTAGTATCGAAATATTGGTAACAACCAATATATTTACGTAATGTCACACTACATGAAAAACGTTAAAAAAATCGCTATATTACCAAATTTGAGGATTTTACCTTCAAATCATAGAGCGAGGTTTCGTATTATTTAGATTCTAGAAAAGACATGTAAAGATGTTGTTTCCAATACAAATAATAGAAATCAATGTGTTTTCATTAAAATACTCTAAAATTTTCCTGATTTTCCGTTTATATTACCAATGGAAGATGTACACATAAAACCGCTCTAATCCGGCTGAAACGTCGATATATGCAATAAAAACTGAACTTTAGCTTTTTCAAAATCTTACTCAGTTTTTTAACGAGAAACAAATAGTTGATTGAAAATGAAGCATTTAATGTTAATTTCTAATCAATTACGTGTTTGCATCATTTTTATCGTATATATATTGAATTAATAACAATAATCTGAAAATTCACAAAAACGTGGAAAAACGGCAAAATATTGCATAATTCAATGATATTTTAGTACAAAACAAAACGTAAGAAAACTTGCTTAACAATGCAATATTATGCGAAATTCTCAGATTTCAGGCCAAATCACATATCGCGAGAAAACATCATGTATTATCGAAATATTGGTAAAATGGAATATATTTACGTACTATGACACTACATGAAAAATGTAAAAAAATCGCTATATTACCAAATTTGAGGATTTTAATTTCAAATCATAGAGCGAGGTTTCATATTATTTACATCCTAGGAAAAACATATAAAGATGTTGTTTCTAATACAAATGATAAAAATCAATGTGTTTTCATTAGCATTAACTAAAATGTTCCTGATTTTCCGTTTATATTGCCGATGGAAGATGTACACGTAAAACCGCTCTAATCCGGCTGAAACGTCGATATATGCAATAAAATCATAACTTCTCGCTTTTTCAATATCTTACTCAGTTTTTTAACGAGAAATAAATAGTTGATTGAAAATGAAGTATTTAATGTTAATTTCTAATCAATAATGTGTTTGCATCATTTTTATCGTATATATAATGAATTAATAACAATAAACTGAAAATTCACAAAAACGTGGAAAAACGGCAAAATATTGCCTAATTCGATGATATTTAGTTTATATCACATAAAGGAAAAGAGGATGATAAACGTCAAAATATTGCTATATTCGATGACTTTTAGTACGAAACAAATTGCAAGAAAACTTGCTTAAAAGTTAATATTATGCGAAATTCTGAAATTTAAAGGCCAAATCACATATCGTGATTCGACATGAAATAGTATCGAAATATTGGTAAAAAACGAATATATTCACGTGAAGTCACCCTACATAAAAAACATGAACAAAATCGCTCTATTGCCATTTTTGTGGATTTTAGCGTCAAATTATAAAGCGAGTTTTCGTATTATTTAGATCCTAGAAAAGACATATAAGATGTTGTTTCCAATACAAGTGATAAAAATCAATGTGTTTTCATTAGAATTAACTAAAATGTTCCTGATTTTCCGTTTATATTACCGATGGAAGATGTACACGTAAAACCGCTCGAATCCGGCAGAAACGTCGATATATGCAATAAAAACAGAACTCCTCCCCTTTTCAATATCTTACTGAGTATTTTAACGAGAAACAAATAGTTGATTGAAAATGAAGTATTTAAGATTTTTTCTAATCAATTATGTGTTTGCATCATTTTTATCGTATATTTAATGAATTATTAACAATAAACTGAAAATTCACAAAAACGTGGAGAAACGGAAAAATATTGCCTAATTCGATGGTATTTTGTTTAAATCACATAAAGGAAAAGAGGATAGTAAACGTCAAAATATTGCTAAATTCAATGATTTTTAGTACAAAACAAAACGCAAGAAAACTTGCTTAAAATGCAAAATTTGCGAAATTCTGAGATTTGAAGGCCAAATCACATTTCGTGAGAAAACATGAAGTAGTATCGAAATATTGGTAACAACCAATATATTTACGTAATGTCACACTACATGAAAAACGTTAAAAAAATCGCTATATTACCAAATTTGAGGATTTTAACTTCAAATCATAAAGCGAAGTTTCGTATTATTTAGATTCTAGAAAAGACATGTAAAGATGTTGTTTCCAATACAAATTATAAAAATCAATGGGTATTTATTAAAATACTCTAAAATGTTCCTTATTTTCCGTTTATAATACCGATGGAAGATGTACACATAAAACCGCTCTAATCCGGCTGAAACGTCGATATATGCAATAAAAACTGAACTTTAGCTTTTTCAAAATCTTACTCAGTTTTTTAACGAGAAACAAATAGTTGATTGAAAATGAAGCATTTAATGTTAATTTCTAATCAATTACGATCAAAATTTCTAATCAAAATATTACCTAATTCGATGATATTTTATTTAAATCACATAAAGGAAAAGAGGATGATAAACGTCAAAATATTGCTAAATTCAATGATTTTTAGTACAAAACAAAACGTAAGAAAACTTGCTTAAAAATGCAATATTATGGGAAATTCTCAGAATTCAGGCCAAATCACATATCGTGAGAAAACATGAAGTATTATCGAAATATTGGTAAAAACGAATATATTTTCGTACAAACACACTACATGAAAAACGTGAAAAAAATCGCTATATTACCAAATTTGAGGATTTTAATTTCAAATCATAAAGCGAGGTTCCATATTATTTAGATCCAAGAAAAGACCTATAAAGATGTTGTTTCCGATACAAATGATAAAAATAAATGAGTTTTCATTAGAATTAACTAAAATGTTCCTGATTTTACGTTTATATTACCGATGCAAGATGTACACAGAAAACCGCTCGAATCCGGCTGAAACGTCTATATATGCAATAAAATCATAACTTCTCCCCTTTTCAATATCTTACTCAGTTTTTTAACGAGAAATAAATAGTTGATTGAAAATTAAGTATTTAAGGTTTTTTCTAATCAGTTATGTGTTTGCATCATTTTTATCGTATACATAATGAATTATTAACAATAAACTGAAAATTCACACAAACGTGGAAAAACGGAAAAATATTGCCTAATTCGATGGTATTTTGTTTATATCACATAAAGGGAAAGGGGATGGTAAACGTCAAAATATTTCTATATTCGATGACTTTTAGTACACAACAAATCGCAAGAAAACTTGCCTAAAAATGCAAAATTTGCAAAATTCTGAGATTTGAAGGCCAAATCACATATCGTGAGAAAACATGAAATAGTATCGAGATATTGGTAAAAACGAAAATATTTACGTAATGTTACACTACATGAAAAACGTTAAAAAATCGCTCTATTACCAAATTTGAGGATTTTAACTTCAAATCATTAAGCGAGGTTTCGTATTATTTAGATTCTAAAAAAGACATGTAAAGATGTTGTTTCCAATACAAATGATAAAAATCAATGTGTTTTCATTAAAATACTCTAAAATGTTCCTGATTTTCCGTTTATATTACCGATGGAAGATGTACACGTAAAACCGCTCTAATCCGGCTGAAACGTCGATATATGCAATAAAAACAGAACTCCTCGCTTTTTCAATATCTTACTCAGTTTTTTAACGAGAAACAAATAGTTGATTTAAAATGAAGCATTTAATGTTAAGTTCTAATCAATTACGATCAAAATTTCTAATCAAAATATTGCCTAATTCGATGATATTTTATTTAAATCACATAAAGGAAAAGAGGAAGATAAACGTCAAAATATTGCTAAATTCAATGATTTTTAGTACAAAACAAAACGTAAGAAAGCTTGCTTAAAAATGCAATATGATGGGAAATTCTCAGATTTCAGGACAAATCACATATCGTGAGAAAACATAAAGTATTATCGAAATATTGGTAAAAACGAATATATTTTCGTACAAACACACTACATGAAAAACGTGAAAAAAATCGCTATATTACCAAATTTGACGATTTTAATTTCAAATCATAAAGCGAGGTTCCATATTATTTAGATCCAAGAAAAGACATATAAAGATGTTGTTTCCAATACAAATGATAAAAATCAATGTGTTTTCATTAGAATTAACTAAAATGTTCCTGATTTTCCGTTTATATTACCGATGGAAGATGTACACATAAAACCGCTCGAATCCGGCTGAAACGTCGATATATGCAATAAAATCATAACTTCTCCCCTTTTCAATATCTTACTCAGTTTTATAACAAGAAACAAATAGTTGATTGAAAATGAAGTATTTAAGTTTTTTCTAATCAATTATGTGTTTGCATCATTTTTATCGTATATATAATGAATTATTAACAATAAACTGAAAATTCACAAAAACGTGGAAAAACGGAAAAATATTGCCTAATTCGATGGTATTTTGTTTATATCACATAAAGGAAAAGGGGATGGAAAACGTCAAATTATTACTATATTCGATGACTTTTAGTACAAAACAAAACGCAAGAAAACTTGCCTAAAAATGGAAAATTTGCGAAATTCTGAGATTTGAAGGCCAAAATACATATCGTGAGAAAACATGAAGTAGTATCGAAATATTGGTAACAACCAATATATTTACGTAATGTCACACTACATGAAAAACGTTAAAAAAATCGCTATATTACCAAATTTGAGGATTTTACCTTCAAATCATAGAGCGAGGTTTCGTATTATTTAGATTCTAGAAAAGACATGTAAAGATGTTGTTTCCAATACAAATAATAGAAATCAATGTGTTTTCATTAAAATACTCTAAAATTTTCCTGATTTTCCGTTTATATTACCAATGGAAGATGTACACATAAAACCGCTCTAATCCGGCTGAAACGTCGATATATGCAATAAAAACTGAACTTTAGCTTTTTCAAAATCTTACTCAGTTTTTTAACGAGAAACAAATAGTTGATTGAAAATGAAGCATTTAATGTTAATTTCTAATCAATTACGTGTTTGCATCATTTTTATCGTATATATATTGAATTAATAACAATAATCTGAAAATTCACAAAAACGTGGAAAAACGGCAAAATATTGCATAATTCAATGATATTTTAGTACAAAACAAAACGTAAGAAAACTTGCTTAACAATGCAATATTATGCGAAATTCTCAGATTTCAGGCCAAATCACATATCGCGAGAAAACATCATGTATTATCGAAATATTGGTAAAATGGAATATATTTACGTACTATGACACTACATGAAAAATGTAAAAAAATCGCTATATTACCAAATTTGAGGATTTTAATTTCAAATCATAGAGCGAGGTTTCATATTATTTACATCCTAGGAAAAACATATAAAGATGTTGTTTCTAATACAAATGATAAAAATCAATGTGTTTTCATTAGCATTAACTAAAATGTTCCTGATTTTCCGTTTATATTGCCGATGGAAGATGTACACGTAAAACCGCTCTAATCCGGCTGAAACGTCGATATATGCAATAAAATCATAACTTCTCGCTTTTTCAATATCTTACTCAGTTTTTTAACGAGAAATAAATAGTTGATTGAAAATGAAGTATTTAATGTTAATTTCTAATCAATAATGTGTTTGCATCATTTTTATCGTATATATAATGAATTAATAACAATAAACTGAAAATTCACAAAAACGTGGAAAAACGGCAAAATATTGCCTAATTCGATGATATTTAGTTTATATCACATAAAGGAAAAGAGGATGATAAACGTCAAAATATTGCTATATTCGATGACTTTTAGTACGAAACAAATTGCAAGAAAACTTGCTTAAAAGTTAATATTATGCGAAATTCTGAAATTTAAAGGCCAAATCACATATCGTGATTCGACATGAAATAGTATCGAAATATTGGTAAAAAACGAATATATTCACGTGAAGTCACCCTACATAAAAAACATGAACAAAATCGCTCTATTGCCATTTTTGTGGATTTTAGCGTCAAATTATAAAGCGAGTTTTCGTATTATTTAGATCCTAGAAAAGACATATAAGATGTTGTTTCCAATACAAGTGATAAAAATCAATGTGTTTTCATTAGAATTAACTAAAATGTTCCTGATTTTCCGTTTATATTACCGATGGAAGATGTACACGTAAAACCGCTCGAATCCGGCAGAAACGTCGATATATGCAATAAAAACAGAACTCCTCCCCTTTTCAATATCTTACTGAGTATTTTAACGAGAAACAAATAGTTGATTGAAAATGAAGTATTTAAGATTTTTTCTAATCAATTATGTGTTTGCATCATTTTTATCGTATATTTAATGAATTATTAACAATAAACTGAAAATTCACAAAAACGTGGAGAAACGGAAAAATATTGCCTAATTCGATGGTATTTTGTTTAAATCACATAAAGGAAAAGAGGATGGTAAACGTCAAAATATTGCTAAATTCAATGATTTTTAGTACAAAACAAAACGCAAGAAAACTTGCTTAAAATGCAAAATTTGCGAAATTCTGAGATTTGAAGGCCAAATCACATTTCGTGAGAAAACATGAAGTAGTATCGAAATATTGGTAACAACCAATATATTTACGTAATGTCACACTACATGAAAACGTTAAAAAAATCGCTATATTACCAAATTTGAGGATTTTAACTTCAAATCATAAAGCGAAGTTTCGTATTATTTAGATTCTAGAAAAGACATGTAAAGATGTTGTTTCCAATACAAATGATAAAAATCAATGTGTTTTTATTAAAATACTCTAAAATGTTCCTGATTTTCCGTTTATAATACCGATGGAAGATGTACACATAAAACCGCTCTAATCCTGCTGAAACGTCGATATATGCAATAAAAACTGAACTTTAGCTTTTTCAAAATCTTACTCAGTTTATTAACGAGAAACAAATAGTTGATTGAAAATGAAGCATTTAATGTTAATTTCTAATCAATTACGATCAAAATTTCTAATCAAAATATTACCTAATTCGATGATATTTTATTTAAATCACATAAAGGAAAAGAGGATGATAAACGTCAAAATATTGCTAAATTCAATGATTTTTAGCACAAAACAAAACGTAAGAAAACTTGCTTAAAAATGCAATATGATGGGAAATTCTCAGATTTCAGGCCAAATCACATATCGTGAGAAAACATAAAGTATTATCGAAATATTGGTAAAAACGAATATATTTTCGTACAAACACACTACATGAAAAACGTGAAAAAAATCGCTATATTACCAAATTTGACGATTTTAATTTCAAATCATAAAGCGAGGTTCCATATTATTTAGATCCAAGAAAAGACATATAAAGATGTTGTTTCCAATACAAATGATAAAAATCAATGTGTTTTCATTAGAATTAACTAAAATGTTCCTGATTTTCCGTTTATATTACCGATGGAAGATGTACACATAAAACCGCTCGAATCCGGCTGAAACGTCGATATATGCAATAAAATCATAACTTCTCCCCTTTTCAATATCTTACTCAGTTTTATAACAAGAAACAAATAGTTGATTGAAAATGAAGTATTTAAGTTTTTTCTAATCAATTATGTGTTTGCATCATTTTTATCGTATATATAATGAATTATTAACAATAAACTGAAAATTCACAAAAACGTGGAAAAACGGAAAAATATTGCCTAATTCGATGGTATTTTGTTTATATCACATAAAGGAAAAGGGGATGGTAAACGTCAAATTATTACTATATTCGATGACTTTTAGTACAAAACAAAACGCAAGAAAACTTGCCTAAAAATGCAAAATTTGCGAAATTCTGAGATTTGACGGCCAAAATACATATCGTGAGAAAACATGAAGTAGTATCGAAATATTGGTAACAACCAATATATTTACGTAATGTCACACTACATGAAAAACGTTAAAAAAATCGCTATATTACCAAATTTGAGGATTTTACCTTCAAATCATAGAGCGAGGTTTCGTATTATTTAGATTCTAGAAAAGACATGTAAAGATTTTGTTTCCAATACAAATAATAGAAATCAATGTGTTTTCATTAAAATACTCTAAAATTTTCCTGATTTTCCGTTTATATTACCGATGGAAGATGTACACATAAAACAGCTCTAATCCGGCTGAAACGTCGATATATGCAATAAAAACTGAACTTTAGCTTTTTCAAAATCTTACTCAGTTTTTTAACGAGAAACAAATAGTTGATTGAAAATGAAGCATTTAATGTTAATTTCTAATCAATTACGTGTTTGCATCATTTTTATCGTATATATATTGAATTAATAACAATAATCTGAAAATTCACAAAAACGTGGAAAAATGGCAAAATATTGCATAATTCAATGATATTTTATTTAAATCACATAAAGGAAAAGATGATGATGAACGTCAATATATTGCTAAATTCAATGACTTTTAGTACAAAACAAAACGTAAGAAAACTTGCTTAACAATGCAATATTATGCGAAATTCTCAGATTTCAGGCCAAATCACATATCGCGAGAAAACATCATGTATTATCGAAATATTGGTAAAATGGAATATATTTACGTACTATGACACTACATGAAAAATGTAAAAAAATCGCTATATTACCAAATTTGAGGATTTTAATTTCAAATCATAGAGCGAGGTTCCATATTATTTACATCCTAGGAAAAACATATAAAGATGTTGTTTCTAATACAAATGATAAAAATCAATGTGTTTTCATTAGCATTAACTAAAATGTTCCTGATTTTCCGTTTATATTGCCGATGGAAGATGTACACATAAAACCGCTCTAATCCGGCTGAAACGTCGATATATGCAATAAAATCATAACTTCTCGCTTTTTCAATATCTTACTCAGTTTTTTAACGAGAAATAAATAGTTGATTGAAAATGAAGTATTTAATGTTAATTTCTAATCAATAATGTGTTTGCATCATTTTTATCGTATATATAATGAATTAATAACAATAAACTGAAAATTCACAAAAACGTGGAAAAACGGCAAAATATTGCCTAATTCGATGATATTTAGTTTATATCACATAAAGGAAAAGAGGATGATAAACGTCAAAATATTGCTATATTCGATGACTTTTAGTACGAAACAAATTGCAAGAAAACTTGCTTAAAAGTTAATATTATGCGAAATTCTGATATTTAAAGGCCAAATCACATATCGTGATTCGACATGAAATAGTATCGAAATATTGGTAAAAAACGAATATATTCACGTGAAGTCACCCTACATAAAAAACATGAACAAAATCGCTCTATTGCCATATTTGTGGATTTTAGCGTCAAATTATAAAGCGAGTTTTCGTATTATTTAGATCCTAGAAAAGACATATAAGATGTTGTTTCCAATACAAGTGATAAAAATCAATGTGTTTTCATTAGAATTAACTAAAATGTTCCTGATTTTCCGTTTATATTACCGATGGAAGATGTACACGTAAAACCGCTCGAATCCGGCAGAAACGTCGATATATGCAATAAAAACAGAACTCCTCCCCTTTTCAATATCTTACTGAGTATTTTAACGAGAAACAAATAGTTGATTGAAAATGAAGTATTTAAGATTTTTTCTAATCAATTATGTGTTTGCATCATTTTTATCGTATATTTAATGAATTATTAACAATAAACTGAAAATTCACAAAAACGTGGAGAAACGGAAAAATATTGCCTAATTCGATGGTATTTTGTTTAAATCACATAAAGGAAAAGAGGATGGTAAACGTCAAAATATTGCTAAATTCAATGATTTTTAGTATAAAACAAAACGCAAGAAAACTTGCTTAAAATGCAAAATTTGCGAAATTCTGAGATTTGAAGGCCAAATCACATTTCGTGAGAAAACATGAGGTAGTATCGAAATATTGGTAACAACCAATATATTTACGTAATGTCACACTACATGAAAACGTTAAAAAAATCGCTATATTACCAAATTTGAGGATTTTAACTTCAAATCATAAAGCGAAGTTTCGTATTATTTAGATTCTAGAAAAGACATGTAAAGATGTTGTTTCCAATACAAATGATAAAAATCAATGTGTTTTTATTAAAATACTCTAAAATGTTCCTGATTTTCCGTTTATAATACCGATGGAAGATGTACACATAAAACCGCTCTAATCCTGCTGAAACGTCGATATATGCAATAAAAACTGAACTTTAGCTTTTGCAAAATCTTACTCAGTTTTTTAACGAGAAACAAATAGTTGATTGAAAATGAAGCATTTAATGTTAATTTCTAATCAATTACGATCAAAATTTCTAATCAAAATATTACCTAATTCGATGATATTTTATTTAAATCACATAAAGGAAAAGAGGATGATAAACGTCAAAATATTGCTAAATTCAAAGATTTTTAGTACAAAACAAAACGTAAGAAAACTTGCTTAAAAATGCAATATTATGGGAAATTCTCAGATTTCAGGCCAAATCACATATCGTGAGAAAACATAAAGTATTATCGAAATATTGGTAAAAACGAATATATTTTCGTACAAACACACTACATGAAAAACGTAAAAAAAATCGCTATATTACCAAATTTGACGATTTTAATTTCAAATCATAAAGCGAGGTTCCATATTATTTAGATCCAAGAAAAGACATATAAAGATGTTGTTTCCAATACAAATGATAAAAATCAATGTGTTTTCATTAGAATTAACTAAAATGTTCCTGATTTTCCGTTTATATTACCGATGGAAGATGTACACATAAAACCGCTCGAATCCGGCTGAAACGTCTATATATGCAATAAAATCATAACTTCTCCCCTTTTCAATATCTTACTCAGTTTTATAACAAGAAACAAATAGTTGATTGAAAATGAAGTATTTAAGGTTTTTTCTAATCAATTATGTGTTTGCATCATTTTTATCGTATATATAATGAATTATTAACAATAAACTGAAAATTCACAAAAACGTGGAAAAACGGAAAAATATTGCCTAATTCGATGGTATTTTGTTTATATCACATAAAGGAAAAGGGGATGGTAAACGTCAAAATATTACTATATTCGATGACTTTTAGTACAAAACAGAACGCAAGAAAACTTGCCTAAAAATGCAAAATTTGCGAAATTCTGAGATTTGAAGGCCAAAATACATATCGTGAGAAAACATGAAGTAGTATCGAAATATTGGTAACAACCAATATATTTACGTAATGTCACACTACATGAAAAACGTTAAAAAAATCGCTATATTTCCAAATTTGAGGATTTTACCTTCAAATCATAGAGCGAGGTTTCGTATTATTTAGATTCTAGAAAAGACATGTAAAGATGTTGTTTCCAATACAAATAATAGAAATCAATGTGTTTTCATTAAAATACTTTAAAATTTTCCTGATTTTCCGTTTATATTACCGATGGAAGATGTACACATAAAACCGCTCTAATCCGGCTGAAACGTCGATATATGCAATAAAAACTGAACTTTAGGTTTTTCAAAATCTTACTCAGTTTTTTAACGAGAAACAAATAGTTGATTGAAAATGAAGCATTTAATGTTAATTTCTAATCAATTACGTGTTTGCATCATTTTTATCGTATATATATTGAATTAATAACAATAATCTGAAAATTCACAAAAACGTGGAAAAACGGCAAAATATTGCATAATTCAATGATATTTTATTTAAATCACATAAAGGAAAAGATGATGATGAACGTCAAAATATTGCTAAATTCAATGACTTTTAGTACAAAACAAAACGTAAGAAAACTTGCTTAACAATGCAATATTATGCGAATTTCTCAGATTTCAGGCCAAATCACATATCGTGAGAAAACATCATGTATTATCGAAATATTGGTAAAATGGAATATATTTACGTACAATGACACTACATGAAAAATGTAAAAAAATCGCTATATTACCAAATTTGAGGATTTTAATTTCAAATCATAGAGCGGGGTTCCATATTATTTAGATCCTAGGAAAGACATATAAAGATGTTGTTTCTAATACAAATGATAAAAATCAATGTGTTTTCATTAGAATTAACTAAAATGTTCCTGATTTTCCGTTTATATTACCGATGGAAGATGTACACATAAAACCGCTCGAATCCGGCTGAAACGTCTATATATGCAATAAAATCATAACTTCTCCCCTTTTCAATATCTTACTCAGTTTTATAACAAGAAACAAATAGTTGATTGAAAATGAAGTATTTAAGATTTTTTCTAATCAATTATGTGTTTGCATCATTTTTATCGTATATTTAATGAATTATTAACAATAAAGTGAAAATTCACAAAAACGTGGAGAAACGGAAAAATATTGCCTAATTCGATGGTATTTTGCTTATATCACATAAAGGAAAAGGGGATGGTAAACGTCAAAATATTTCTATATTCGATGACTTTTAGTACAAAACAAAACGCAAGAAAACTTGCCTAAAAATGCAAAATTTGCGAAGTTCTGAGATTTGAAGGCCAAATCACATATCGTGAGAAAACATGAAGTAGTTTCGAAACATTGGTAAAAACGAAAATATTTACGTAATGTTACACTACATGAAAAACGTTAAAAAATCGCTCTATTACCAAATTTGAGGATTTTAACTTCAAATCATAAAGCGAGGTTTCGTATTATTTAGATTCTAAAAAAGACATGTAAAGATGTTGTTTCCAATACAAATGATAGAAATTTATGTGTTTTCATTAAAATACTCTAAAATTTTCCTTATTTTCCGTTTATATTACCGATGGAAGATGTACACATAAAACCGCTCTAATCCGGCTGAAACGTCGATATATGCAATAAAAACAGAACTCCTCGCTTTTTCAATATCTTACTCAGTTTTTTAACGAGAAACAAATAGTTGATTGAAAATGAAGCATTTAGTGTTAAGTTCTAATCAATTACGATCAAAATTTCTAATCAAAATATTGCAGAATTCGATGATATTTTATTTAAATCACATAAAGGAAAAGAGGAAGATAAACGTCAAAATATTGCTAAATTCAATGATTTTTAGTACAAAACAAAACGTAAGAAAACTTGCTTAAAAATGCAATATTATGGGAAATTCTCAGATTTCAGGCCAAATTACATATCGTGAGAAAACATAAAGTATTGTCGAAATATTGGTAAAAACGAATATATTTTCGTACAAACACACTACGTGAAAAACGTGAAAAAATCGCAATATTACCAAATTTGACGATTTTAATTTTAAATCATTAAGCGAGGTTCCATGTTATTTAGATCCAAGAAAAGACATATAAAGATGTTGTTTCCAATACAAATGATAAAAATCAATGTGTTTTCATTAGAATTAACTAAAATGTTCCTGATTTTCCGTTTATATTACCGATGGAAGATGTACACAGAAAACCGCTCGAATCCGGCTGAAACGTCTATATATGCAATAAAATTATAACTTCTCCCCTTTTCAATATCTTACTCAGTTTTATAACGAGAAACAAATAGTTGATTGAAAATGAAGTATTTAAGTTTTTTTCTAATCAATTATGTGTTTGCATCATTTTTATCGTATATATATTGAATTAATAACAATAAACTGAAAATTCACAAAAACGTGGAAAAACGGCAAAATATTGCCTAATTCGATGATATTTTATTTAAATCACATAAAGGAAAAGAGGATGATAAACGTCAAAATATTGCTAAATTCAATGATTTTTAGTACAAAACAAAACGTAAGAAAACTTGCTTAAAAATGCAATATTATGCGAAATTCTCAGATTTCAGGCTAAATCACATATCGTGAGAAAACATGAAGTAATATCGAAATATTGGTAAAACGAATATATTTACGTACAATCACACTACATGAAAAACGTGAAAAAATCGCTATATTACCAAATTTGAGGATTTTAATTTCAAATCATAAAGCGAAGTTCCATATTATTTAGATCCTAGAAAAGACATATAAAGATGTTGTTTCTAATACGAATGATAAAAATCAATGTGTTTTCATTAGAATTAACTAAAATGTTCCTGATTTTCCGTTTATATTACCGATGGAAGATGTACACGTAAAACCGCTTTAATCCGGCTGAAACGTCGATATATGCAATAAAAACGGAACTCCTTCCCTATTCAATATCTTACTGAGTATTTTAACGAGAAACAAATAGTTGATTGAAAATGAAGTATTTAATGTTAATTTCTAATCAATAATGTGTTTGCATCATTGTTATCGTATATATCATGAATTAATAACAATAATCTGAAAATTCACAAAAACGTGGAAAAACGGCAATATATTGGCTAATTCAATGATATTTTATTTAAATCACATAAAGGAAAAGATGATGATGAACGTCAAACTATTGCTAAATTCAATGATTTTTAGTACAAAACAAAACGTAAGAAAACTTGCTTAAAAATGCAATATTATGGGAAATTCTCAGATTTCGGGCCAAATCACATATCGTGAGAAAACATGAAGTATTATCGAAATATTGGTAAAAACGAATATATTTTCGTACAAACACACTACATGAAAAACGTGAAAAAATCGCTATATTACCAAATTTGAGGATTTTAATTTCAAATCATAAAGCGAGGTTCCATATTATTTAGATCCAAGAAAAGACATATAAAGATGTTGTTTCCAATACAAATGATAAAAATCAATGAGTTTTCATTAAAATTAACTAAAATGTTCCTGATTTTCCGTTTATATTACCGATGGAAGATGTATACAGAAAACCGCTCGAATCTGGCTGAAACGTCTATATATGCAATAAAATCATAACTTCTCCCCTTTTCAATATCTTACTCAGTTTTTTAACGAGAAACAAATAGTTGATTGAAAATGAAGTATTTAATGTTAATTTCTAATCAATAATGTGTTTGCATCATTGTTATCGTATATATCATGAATTAATAACAATAAACTGAAAATTCACAAAAGCGTGGAAAAACTGCAAAATATTGCCTAATTCGATGATATTTTGTTTATATCACATAAAGGAAAAGGGGGATGATAAACGTCAAAATATTGCTATATTTGATGACTTTTAGTTCGAAAGGAAATGCAAGAAAACTTGCTTAAAAGGCAATATTATGCGAAATTCTGATATTTAAAGGCCAAATCACATATCGTGATTCTACATGAATTAGTATCGAAATATTGGTAAAAAACGAATATATTCACGTGGTCACACTACATAAAAAACATGAACAAAATCGCTCTATTGCGATATTTGAGGATTTTAGCTTCAAATCATAAAGCGAGGTTTCGTATTATTTAAATCCTAGAAAAGACATATAAAAATGTTGTTTCCAATACAAATGATAAAAATCAATGTGTTTTCAATAAAATTAACTAGAATGTTCCTGATTTTCCGTTTATATTACCGATGGAAGATGTACACGTAAAACCGCTCGATTCCGGCTGAAACGTCGATATATGCAATAAAAACAGAACTCCTCCCCTTTTCAATATCTTACTGAGTATTTTAACGAGAAACAAATAGTTGATTGAAAATGAAATATTTAAGGTTTTTTCTAATCAAATATGTGTTTGCATCATTTTTATCGTATATTTAATAAATTATTAACAATAAACTGAAAATTCACAAAAACGTGGAGAAACGGAAAAATATTGCCTAATTCGATGTTATTTTGTTTAAATCACATAAAGGAAAAGAGGATGGTAAACGTCAAAATATTGCTAAATTCAATGATTTTTAGTATAAAACAAAACGCAAGAAAACTTGCTTAAAAATGCAAAATTTGCGAAATTCTGAGATTTGAAGGCCAAATCACATATCGTGAGAAAACATGAAGTAGTATTGAAATATTGGTAACAACCAATATATTTACGTAATGTCACACTACATGAAAAACATTAAAAAAATCGCTATATTACGAAATTTGAGGATTTTAACTTTAAATCATAGAGCGAGGTTTCGTATTATTTAGATTCTAGAAAAGACATGTAAAGATGTTGTTTCCAATACAAATGATAGAATCAATGTGTTTTCATTAAAATACTCTAAAATTTTCCTGATTTTCCGTTTATATTACCGATGGAAGATGTACACATAAAACCGCTCTAATCCGGCTGAAACGTCGATATATGCAATAAAAACTGAACTTTAGCTTTTTCAAAATCTTACTCAGTTTTTTAACAAGAAACAAATAGGTGATTGAAAATGAAGCATTTAATGTTAATTTCTAATCAATTACGTGTTTGCATAATTTTTATCGTATATATATTGAATTAATAACAATAATCTGAAAATTCACAAAAACGTGGAAAAACGGCAATATATTGGCTAATTCAATGATATTTTATTTAAATCACATAAAGGAAAAGATGATGATGAACGTCAAACTATTGCTAAATTCAATGATTTTTAGTACAAAACAAAACGTAAGAAAACTTGCTTAAAAATGCAATATTATGGGAAATTCTCAGATTTCGGGCCAAATCACATATCGTGAGAAAACATGAAGTATTATCGAAATATTGGTAAAAACGAATATATTTGCGTACAAACACACTACATGAAAAACGTGAAAAAAATCGCTATATTACCAAATTTGAGGATTTTAATTTCAAATCATAAAGCGAGGTTCCATATTATTTAGATCCAAGAAAAGACATATAAAGATGTTGTTTCCAATACAAATGATAAAAATCAATGAGTTTTCATTAAAATTAACTAAAATGTTCCTGATTTTCCGTTTATATTACCGATGGAAGATGTATACAGAAAACCGCTCGAATCTGGCTGAAACGTCTATATATGCAATAAAATCATAACTTCTCCCCTTTTCAATATCTTACTCAGTTTTTTAACGAGAAACAAATAGTTGATTGAAAATGAAGTATTTAATGTTAATTTCTAATCAATTATGTGTTTGCATCATTTTTATCGTATATATATTGAATTAATAACAATAAAATGAAAATTCACAAAAACGTGGAAAAACGGCAAAATATTGCCTAATTCGATGATATTTTATTTAAATCACATAAAGGAAAAGAGAATGATAAACGTCAAAATATTGCTAAATTCAATGATTTTTAGTACAAAAGAAAACGTAAGAATACTTGCTTAAAAATGCAATATTATGCGAAATTCTCAGATTTCAGGCTAAATCACATATCGTGAGAAATCATGAAGTAATATCGAAATATTGGTTAAACGAATATATTTACGTACAATCACACTACATGAAAAACGTGAAAAAAATCGCTATATTACCAAATTTGAGGATTTTAATTTCAAATCATAAAGCGAAGTTCCATATTATTTAGATCCAAGAAAAGACATATAAAGATGTTGTTTCCAATACAAATGATAAAAATCAATGAGTTTTCATTAAAATTAACTAAAATGTTCCTGATTTTCCGTTTATATTACCGATGGAAGATGTATACAGAAAACCGCTCGAATCTGGCTGAAACGTCTATATATGCAATAAAATCATAACTTCTCCCCTTTTCAATATCTTACTCAGTTTTTTAACGAGAAACAAATAGTTGATTGAAAATGAAGTATTTAATGTTAATTTCTAATCAATAATGTGTTTGCATCATTGTTATCGTATATATCATGAATTAATAACAATAAACTGAAAATTCACAAAAGCGTGGAAAAACTGCAAAATATTGCCTAATTCGATGATATTTTGTTTATATCACATAAAGGAAAAGGGGGATGATAAACGTCAAAATATTGCTATATTTGATGACTTTTAGTTCGAAAGGAAATGCAAGAAAACTTGCTTAAAAGGCAATATTATGCGAAATTCTGATATTTAAAGGCCAAATCACATATCGTGATTCTACATGAATTAGTATCGAAATATTGGTAAAAAACGAATATATTCACGTGGTCACACTACATAAAAAACATGAACAAAATCGCTCTATTGCGATATTTGAGGATTTTAGCTTCAAATCATAAAGCGAGGTTTCGTATTATTTAAATCCTAGAAAAGACATATAAAAATGTTGTTTCCAATACAAATGATAAAAATCAATGTGTTTTCAATAAAATTAACTAGAATGTTCCTGATTTTCCGTTTATATTACCGATGGAAGATGTACACGTAAAACCGCTCGATTCCGGCTGAAACGTCGATATATGCAATAAAAACAGAACTCCTCCCCTTTTCAATATCTTACTGAGTATTTTAACGAGAAACAAATAGTTGATTGAAAATGAAATATTTAAGGTTTTTTCTAATCAAATATGTGTTTGCATCATTTTTATCGTATATTTAATAAATTATTAACAATAAACTGAAAATTCACAAAAACGTGGAGAAACGGAAAAATATTGCCTAATTCGATGTTATTTTGTTTAAATCACATAAAGGAAAAGAGGATGGTAAACGTCAAAATATTGCTAAATTCAATGATTTTTAGTATAAAACAAAACGCAAGAAAACTTGCTTAAAAATGCAAAATTTGCGAAATTCTGAGATTTGAAGGCCAAATCACATATCGTGAGAAAACATGAAGTAGTATTGAAATATTGGTAACAACCAATATATTTACGTAATGTCACACTACATGAAAAACATTAAAAAAATCGCTATATTACGAAATTTGAGGATTTTAACTTTAAATCATAGAGCGAGGTTTCGTATTATTTAGATTCTAGAAAAGACATGTAAAGATGTTGTTTCCAATACAAATGATAGAATCAATGTGTTTTCATTAAAATACTCTAAAATTTTCCTGATTTTCCGTTTATATTACCGATGGAAGATGTACACATAAAACCGCTCTAATCCGGCTGAAACGTCGATATATGCAATAAAAACTGAACTTTAGCTTTTTCAAAATCTTACTCAGTTTTTTAACAAGAAACAAATAGGTGATTGAAAATGAAGCATTTAATGTTAATTTCTAATCAATTACGTGTTTGCATAATTTTTATCGTATATATATTGAATTAATAACAATAATCTGAAAATTCACAAAAACGTGGAAAAACGGCAATATATTGGCTAATTCAATGATATTTTATTTAAATCACATAAAGGAAAAGATGATGATGAACGTCAAACTATTGCTAAATTCAATGATTTTTAGTACAAAACAAAACGTAAGAAAACTTGCTTAAAAATGCAATATTATGGGAAATTCTCAGATTTCGGGCCAAATCACATATCGTGAGAAAACATGAAGTATTATCGAAATATTGGTAAAAACGAATATATTTGCGTACAAACACACTACATGAAAAACGTGAAAAAAATCGCTATATTACCAAATTTGAGGATTTTAATTTCAAATCATAAAGCGAGGTTCCATATTATTTAGATCCAAGAAAAGACATATAAAGATGTTGTTTCCAATACAAATGATAAAAATCAATGAGTTTTCATTAAAATTAACTAAAATGTTCCTGATTTTCCGTTTATATTACCGATGGAAGATGTATACAGAAAACCGCTCGAATCTGGCTGAAACGTCTATATATGCAATAAAATCATAACTTCTCCCCTTTTCAATATCTTACTCAGTTTTTTAACGAGAAACAAATAGTTGATTGAAAATGAAGTATTTAATGTTAATTTCTAATCAATTATGTGTTTGCAACATTTTTATCGTATATATATTGAATTAATAACAATAAAATGAAAATTCACAAAAACGTGGAAAAACGGCAAAATATTGCCTAATTCGATGATATTTTATTTAAATCACATAAAGGAAAAGAGAATGATAAACGTCAAAATATTGCTAAATTCAATGATTTTTAGTACAAAAGAAAACGTAAGAATACTTGCTTAAAAATGCAATATTATGCGAAATTCTCAGATTTCAGGCTAAATCACATATCGTGAGAAATCATGAAGTAATATCGAAATATTGGTTAAACGAATATATTTACGTACAATCACACTACATGAAAAACGTGAAAAAAATCGCTATATTACCAAATTTGAGGATTTTAATTTCAAATCATAAAGCGAAGTTCCATATTATTTAGATCCTAGAAAAGACATATAAAGATGTTGTTTCTAATACAAATGATAAAAATCAATGTGTTTTCATTAGAATTAACTAAAATGTTCCTGATTTTCCGTTTATATTACCGATGGAAGATGTACACGTAAAACCGCTTTAATCCGGCTGAAACGTCGATATATGCAATAAAAACGGAACTCCTTCCCTATTCAATATCTTACTGAGTATTTTAACGAGAAACAAATAGTTGATTGAAAATGAAGTATTTAATGTTAATTTCTAATCAATA
Source organism: Procambarus clarkii (assembly GCF_040958095.1). Classification (NCBI taxonomy): domain Eukaryota; kingdom Metazoa; phylum Arthropoda; class Malacostraca; order Decapoda; family Cambaridae; genus Procambarus; species Procambarus clarkii. The sequence goes on from NC_091181.1 coordinate 22,580,986, forward strand.
ATGTGTTTGCATCATTGTTATCGTATATATCATGAATTAATAACAATAAACTGAAAATTCACAAAAGCGTGGAAAAACTGCAAAATATTTCCTAATTCGATGATATTTTGTTTATATCACATAAAGGAAAAGGGGGATGATAAACGTCAAAATATTGCTATATTTGATGACTTTTAGTTCGAAAGGAAATGCAAGAAAACTTGCTTAAAAGGCAATATTATGCGAAATTCTGATATTTAAAGGCCAAATCACATATCGTGATTCTACATGAATTAGTATCGAAATATTGGTAAAAAACGAATATATTCACGTGGTCACACTACATAAAAAACATGAACAAAATCGCTCTATTGCGATATTTGAGGATTTTAGCTTCAAATCATAAAGCGAGGTTTCGTATTATTTAAATCCTAGAAAAGACATATAAAAATGTTGTTTCCAATACAAATGATAAAAATCAATGTGTTTTCAATAAAATTAACTAGAATGTTCCTGATTTTCCGTTTATATTACCGATGGAAGATGTACACGTAAAACCGCTCGATTCCGGCTGAAACGTCGATATATGCAATAAAAACAGAACTCCTCCCCTTTTCAATATCTTACTGAGTATTTTAACGAGAAACAAATAGTTGATTGAAAATGAAATATTTAAGGTTTTTTTCTAATCAAATATGTGTTTGCATCATTTTTATCGTATATTTAATAAATTATTAACAATAAACTGAAAATTCACAAAAACGTGGAGAAACGGAAAAATATTGCCTAATTCGATGTTATTTTGTTTAAATCACATAAAGGAAAAGAGGATGGTAAACGTCAAAATATTGCTAAATTCAATGATTTTTAGTATAAAACAAAACGCAAGAAAACTTGCTTAAAAATGCAAAATTTGCGAAATTCTGAGATTTGAAGGCAAAATCACATATCGTGAGAAAACATGAAGTAGTATTGAAATATTGGTAACAACCAATATATTTACGTAATGTCACACTACATGAAAAACATTAAAAAAAATCGCTATATTACCAAATTTGAGGATTTTAACTTTAAATCATAGAGCGAGGTATCGTATTATTTAGATTCTAGAAAAGACATGTAAAGATGTTGTTTCCAATACAAATGATAGAATCAATGTGTTTTCATTAAAATACTCTAAAATTTTCCTGATTTTCCGTTTATATTACCGATGGAAGATGTACACATAAAACCGCTCTAATCCGGCTGAAACGTCGATATATGCAATAAAAACTGAACTTTAGCTTTTTCAAAATCTTACTCAGTTTTTTAACGAGAAACAAATAGTTGATTGAAAATGAAGCATTTAATGTTAATTTCTAATCAATTACGTGTTTGCATAATTTTTATCGTATATATATTGAATTAATAACAATAATCTGAAAATTCACAAAAACGTGGAAAAACGGCAATATATTGGCTAATTCAATGATATTTTATTTAAATCACATAAAGGAAAAGATGATGATGAACGTCAAACTATTGCTAAATTCAATGATTTTTAGTACAAAACAAAACGTAAGAAAACTTGCTTAAAAATGCAATATTATGGGAAATTCTCAGATTTCGGGCCAAATCACATATCGTGAGAAAACATGAAGTATTATCGAAATATTGGTAAAAACGAATATATTTTCGTACAAACACACTACATGAAAAACGTGAAAAAAATCGCTATATTACCAAATTTGAGGATTTTAATTTCAAATCATAAAGCGAAGTTCCATATTATTTAGATCCTAGAAAAGACATATAAAGATGTTGTTTCTAATACAAATGATAAAAAACAATGTGTTTTCATTAGAATTAACTAAAATGTTCCTGATTTTCGGTTTATATTACCGATGGAAGTTGTACACGTAAAACCGCTTTAATCCGGCTGAAACGTCGATATATGCAATAAAAACGGAACTCCTTCCCTATTCAATATCTTACTGAGTATTTTAACGAGAAACAAATAGTTGATTGAAAATGAAGTATTTAATGTTAATTTCTAATCAATAATGTGTTTGCATCATTGTTATCGTATATATCATGAATTAATAACAATAAACTGAAAATTCACAAAAGCGTGGAAAAACTGCAAAATATTTCCTAATTCGATGATATTTTGTTTATATCACATAAAGGAAAAGGGGGATGATAAACGTCAAAATATTGCTATATTTGATGACTTTTAGTTCGAAAGGAAATGCAAGAAAACTTGCTTAAAAGGCAATATTATGCGAAATTCTGATATTTAAAGGCCAAATCACATATCGTGATTCTACATGAATTAGTATCGAAATATTGGTAAAAAACGAATATATTCACGTGGTCACACTACATAAAAAACATGAACAAAATCGCTCTATTGCGATATTTGAGGATTTTAGCTTCAAATCATAAAGCGAGGTTTCGTATTATTTAAATCCTAGAAAAGACATATAAAAATGTTGTTTCCAATACAAATGGTAAAAATCAATGTGTTTTCAATAAAATTAACTAGAATGTTCCTGATATTCCGTTTATATTACCGATGGAAGATGTACACGTAAAACCGCTCGATTCCGGCTGAAACGTCGATATATGCAATAAAAACAGAACTCCTCCCCTTTTCAATATCTTACTGAGTATTTTAACGAGAAACAAATAGTTGATTGAAAATGAAATATTTAAGGTTTTTTTCTAATCAAATATGTGTTTGCATCATTTTTATCGTATATTTAATAAATTATTAACAATAAACTGAAAATTCACAAAAACGTGGAGAAACGGAAAAATATTGCCTAATTCGATGTTATTTTGTTTAAATCACATAAAGGAAAAGAGGATGGTAAACGTCAAAATATTGCTAAATTCAATGATTTTTAGTATAAAACAAAACGCAAGAAAACTTGCTTAAAAATGCAAAATTTGCGAAATTCTGAGATTTGAAGGCAAAATCACATATCGTGAGAAAACATGAAGTAGTATTGAAATATTGGTAACAACCAATATATTTACGTAATGTCACACTACATGAAAAACATTAAAAAAATCGCTATATTACCAAATTTGAGGATTTTAACTTTAAATCATAGAGCGAGGTTTCGTATTATTTAGATTCTAGAAAAGACATGTAAAGATGTTGTTTCCAATACAAATGATAGAATCAATGTGTTTTCATTAAAATACTCTAAAATTTTCCTGATTTTCCGTTTATATTACCGATGGAAGATGTACACATAAAACCGCTCTAATCCGGCTGAAACGTCGATATATGCAATAAAAACTGAACTTTAGCTTTTTCAAAATCTTACTCAGTTTTTTAACGAGAAACAAATAGTTGATTGAAAATGAAGCATTTAATGTTAATTTCTAATCAATTACGTGTTTGCATAATTTTTATCGTATATATATTGAATTAATAACAATAATCTGAAAATTCACAAAAACGTGGAAAAACGGCAATATATTGGCTAATTCAATGATATTTTATTTAAATCACATAAAGGAAAAGATGATGATGAACGTCAAACTATTGCTAAATTCAATGATTTTTAGTACAAAACAAAACGTAAGAAAACTTGCTTAAAAATGCAATATTATGGGAAATTCTCAGATTTCGGGCCAAATCACATATCGTGAGAAAACATGAAGTATTATCGAAATATTGGTAAAAACGAATATATTTTCGTACAAACACACTACATGAAAAACGTGAAAAAAATCGCTATATTACCAAATTTGAGGATTTTAATTTCAAATCATAAAGCGAAGTTCCATATTATTTAGATCCTAGAAAAGACATATAAAGATGTTGTTTCTAATACAAATGATAAAAAACAATGTGTTTTCATTAGAATTAACTAAAATGTTCCTGATTTTCCGTTTATATTACCGATGGAAGATGTACACGTAAAACCGCTTTAATCCGGCTGAAACGTCGATATATGCAATAAAAACGGAACTCCTTCCCTATTCAATATCTTACTGAGTATTTTAACGAGAAACAAATAGTTGATTGAAAATGAAGTATTTAATGTTAATTTCTAATCAATAATGTGTTTGCATCATTGTTATCGTATATATCATGAATTAATAACAATAAACTGAAAATTCACAAAAGCGTGGAAAAACTGCAAAATATTTCCTAATTCGATGATATTTTGTTTATATCACATAAAGGAAAAGGGGGATGATAAACGTCAAAATATTGCTATATTTGATGACTTTTAGTTCGAAAGGAAATGCAAGAAAACTTGCTTAAAAGGCAATATTATGCGAAATTCTGATATTTAAAGGCCAAATCACATATCGTGATTCTACATGAATTAGTATCGAAATATTGGTAAAAAACGAATATATTCACGTGGTCACACTACATAAAAAACATGAACAAAATCGCTCTATTGCGATATTTGAGGATTTTAGCTTCAAATCATAAAGCGAGGTTTCGTATTATTTAAATCCTAGAAAAGACATATAAAAATGTTGTTTCCAATACAAATGATAAAAATCAATGTGTTTTCAATAAAATTAACTAGAATGTTCCTGATTTTCCGTTTATATTACCGATGGAAGATGTACACGTAAAACCGCTCGATTCCGGCTGAAACGTCGATATATGCAATAAAAACAGAACTCCTCCCCTTTTCAATATCTTACTGAGTATTTTAACGAGAAACAAATAGTTGATTGAAAATGAAATATTTAAGGTTTTTTTCTAATCAAATATGTGTTTGCATCATTTTTATCGTATATTTAATAAATTATTAACAATAAACTGAAAATTCACAAAAACGTGGAGAAACGGAAAAATATTGCCTAATTCGATGTTATTTTGTTTAAATCACATAAAGGAAAAGAGGATGGTAAACGTCAAAATATTGCTAAATTCAATGATTTTTAGTATAAAACAAAACGCAAGAAAACTTGCTTAAAAATGCAAAATTTGCGAAATTCTGAGATTTGAAGGCAAAATCACATATCGTGAGAAAACATGAAGTAGTATTGAAATATTGGTAACAACCAATATATTTACGTAATGTCACACTACATGAAAAACATTAAAAAAATCGCTATATTACCAAATTTGAGGATTTTAACTTTAAATCATAGAGCGAGGTTTCGTATTATTTAGATTCTAGAAAAGACATGTAAAGATGTTGTTTCCAATACAAATGATAGAATCAATGTGTTTTCATTAAAATACTCTAAAATTTTCCTGATTTTCCGTTTATATTACCGATGGAAGATGTACACATAAAACCGCTCTAATCCGGCTGAAACGTCGATATATGCAATAAAAACTGAACTTTAGCTTTTTCAAAATCTTACTCAGTTTTTTAACGAGAAACAAATAGTTGATTGAAAATGAAGCATTTAATGTTAATTTCTAATCAATTACGTGTTTGCATAATTTTTATCGTATATATATTGAATTAATAACAATAATCTGAAAATTCACAAAAACGTGGAAAAACGGCAATATATTGGCTAATTCAATGATATTTTATTTAAATCACATAAAGGAAAAGATGATGATGAACGTCAAACTATTGCTAAATTCAATGATTTTTAGTACAAAACAAAACGTAAGAAAACTTGCTTAAAAATGCAATATTATGGGAAATTCTCAGATTTCGGGCCAAATCACATATCGTGAGAAAACATGAAGTATTATCGAAATATTGGTAAAAACGAATATATTTTCGTACAAACACACTACATGAAAAACGTGAAAAAAATCGCTATATTACCAAATTTGAGGATTTTAATTTCAAATCATAAAGCGAGGTTCCATATTATTTAGATCCAAGAAAAGACATATAAAGATGTTGTTTCCAATACAAATGATAAAAATCAATGAGTTTTCATTAAAATTAACTAAAATGTTCCTGATTTTCCGTTTATATTACCGATGGAAGATGTATACAGAAAACCGCTCAAATCTGGCTGAAACGTCTATATATGCAATAAAATCATAACTTCTCCCCTTTTCAATATCTTACTCAGTTTTTTAACGAGAAACAAATAGTTGATTGAAAATGAAGTATTTAATGTTAATTTCTAATCAATTATGTGTTTGCATCATTTTTATCGTATATATATTGAATTAATAACAATAAAATGAAAATTCACAAAAACGTGGAAAAACGGCAAAATATTGCCTAATTCGATGATATTTTATTTAAATCACATAAAGGAAAAGAGAATGATAAACGTCAAAATATTGCTAAATTCAATGATTTTTAGTACAAAAGAAAACGTAAGAATACTTGCTTAAAAATGCAATATTATGCGAAATTCTCAGATTTCAGGCTAAATCACATATCGTGAGAAATCATGAAGTAATATCGAAATATTGGTTAAACGAATATATTTACGTACAATCACACTACATGAAAAACGTGAAAAAAATCGCTATATTACCAAATTTGAGGATTTTAATTTCAAATCATAAAGCGAAGTTCCATATTATTTAGATCCTAGAAAAGACATATAAAGATGTTGTTTCTAATACAAATGATAAAAATCAATGTGTTTTCATTAGAATTAACTAAAATGTTCCTGATTTTCCGTTTATATTACCGATGGAAGATGTACACGTAAAACCGCTTTAATCCGGCTGAAACGTCGATATATGCAATAAAAACGGAACTCCTTCCCTATTCAATATCTTACTGAGTATTTTAACGAGAAACAAATAGTTGATTGAAAATGAAGTATTTAATGTTAATTTCTAATCAATAATGTGTTTGCATCATTGTTATCGTATATATCATGAATTAATAACAATAAACTGAAAATTCACAAAAGCGTGGAAAAACTGCAAAATATTGCCTAATTCGATGATATTTTGTTTATATCACATAAAGGAAAAGGGGGATGATAAACGTCAAAATATTGCTATATTTGATGACTTTTAGTTCGAAAGGAAATGCAAGAAAACTTGCTTAAAAGGCAATATTATGCGAAATTCTGATATTTAAAGGCCAAATCACATATCGTGATTCTACATGAATTAGTATCGAAATATTGGTAAAAAACGAATATATTCACGTGGTCACACTACATAAAAAACATGAACAAAATCGCTCTATTGCGATATTTGAGGATTTTAGCTTCAAATCATAAAGCGAGGTTTCGTATTATTTAAATCCTAGAAAAGACATATAAAAATGTTGTTTCCAATACAAATGATAAAAATCAATGTGTTTTCAATAAAATTAACTAGAATGTTCCTGATTTTCCGTTTATATTACCGATGGAAGATGTACACGTAAAACCGCTCGATTCCGGCTGAAACGTCGATATATGCAATAAAAACAGAACTCCTCCCCTTTTCAATATCTTACTGAGTATTTTAACGAGAAACAAATAGTTGATTGAAAATGAAATATTTAAGGTTTTTTTCTAATCAAATATGTGTTTGCATCATTTTTATCGTATATTTAATAAATTATTAACAATAAACTGAAAATTCACAAAAACGTGGAGAAACGGAAAAATATTGCCTAATTCGATGTTATTTTGTTTAAATCACATAAAGGAAAAGAGGATGGTAAACGTCAAAATATTGCTAAATTCAATGATTTTTAGTATAAAACAAAACGCAAGAAAACTTGCTTAAAAATGCAAAATTTGCGAAATTCTGAGATTTGAAGGCAAAATCACATATCGTGAGAAAACATGAAGTAGTATTGAAATATTGGTAACAACCAATATATTTACGTAATGTCACACTACATGAAAAACATTAAAAAAATCGCTATATTACCAAATTTGAGGATTTTAACTTTAAATCATAGAGCGAGGTTTCGTATTATTTAGATTCTAGAAAAGACATGTAAAGATGTTGTTTCCAATACAAATGATAGAATCAATGTGTTTTCATTAAAATACTCTAAAATTTTCCTGATTTTCCGTTTATATTACCGATGGAAGATGTACACATAAAACCGCTCTAATCCGGCTGAAACGTCGATATATGCAATAAAAACTGAACTTTAGCTTTTTCAAAATCTTACTCAGTTTTTTAACGAGAAACAAATAGTTGATTGAAAATGAAGCATTTAATGTTAATTTCTAATCAATTACGTGTTTGCATAATTTTTATCGTATATATATTGAATTAATAACAATAATCTGAAAATTCACAAAAACGTGGAAAAACGGCAATATATTGGCTAATTCAATGATATTTTATTTAAATCACATAAAGGAAAAGATGATGATGAACGTCAAACTATTGCTAAATTCAATGATTTTTAGTACAAAACAAAACGTAAGAAAACTTGCTTAAAAATGCAATATTATGGGAAATTCTCAGATTTCGGGCCAAATCACATATCGTGAGAAAACATGAAGTATTATCGAAATATTGGTAAAAACGAATATATTTTCGTACAAACACACTACATGAAAAACGTGAAAAAAATCGCTATATTACCAAATTTGAGGATTTTAATTTCAAATCATAAAGCGAAGTTCCATATTATTTAGATCCTAGAAAAGACATATAAAGATGTTGTTTCTAATACAAATGATAAAAAACAATGTGTTTTCATTAGAATTAACTAAAATGTTCCTGATTTTCGGTTTATATTACCGATGGAAGATGTACACGTAAAACCGCTTTAATCCGGCTGAAACGTCGATATATGCAATAAAAACGGAACTCCTTCCCTATTCAATATCTTACTGAGTATTTTAACGAGAAACAAATAGTTGATTGAAAATGAAATATTTAAGGTTTTTTTCTAATCAAATATGTGTTTGCATCATTTTTATCGTATATTTAATAAATTATTAACAATAAACTGAAAATTCACAAAAACGTGGAGAAACGGAAAAATATTGCCTAATTCGATGTTATTTTGTTTAAATCACATAAAGGAAAAGAGGATGGTAAACGTCAAAATATTGCTAAATTCAATGATTTTTAGTATAAAACAAAACGCAAGAAAACTTGCTTAAAAATGCAAAATTTGCGAAATTCTGAGATTTGAAGGCAAAATCACATATCGTGAGAAAACATGAAGTAGTATTGAAATATTGGTAACAACCAATATATTTACGTAATGTCACACTACATGAAAAACATTAAAAAAATCGCTATATTACCAAATTTGAGGATTTTAACTTTAAATCATAGAGCGAGGTTTCGTATTATTTAGATTCTAGAAAAGACATGTAAAGATGTTGTTTCCAATACAAATGATAGAATCAATGTGTTTTCATTAAAATACTCTAAAATTTTCCTGATTTTCCGTTTATATTACCGATGGAAGATGTACACATAAAACCGCTCTAATCCGGCTGAAACGTCGATATATGCAATAAAAACTGAACTTTAGCTTTTTCAAAATCTTACTCAGTTTTTTAACGAGAAACAAATAGTTGATTGAAAATGAAGCATTTAATGTTAATTTCTAATCAATTACGTGTTTGCATAATTTTTATCGTATATATATTGAATTAATAACAATAATCTGAAAATTCACAAAAACGTGGAAAAACGGCAATATATTGGCTAATTCAATGATATTTTATTTAAATCACATAAAGGAAAAGATGATGATGAACGTCAAACTATTGCTAAATTCAATGATTTTTAGTACAAAACAAAACGTAAGAAAACTTGCTTAAAAATGCAATATTATGGGAAATTCTCAGATTTCGGGCCAAATCACATATCGTGAGAAAACATGAAGTATTATCGAAATATTGGTAAAAACGAATATATTTTCGTACAAACACACTACATGAAAAACGTGAAAAAAATCGCTATATTACCAAATTTGAGGATTTTAATTTCAAATCATAAAGCGAAGTTCCATATTATTTAGATCCTAGAAAAGACATATAAAGATGTTGTTTCTAATACAAATGATAAAAAACAATGTGTTTTCATTAGAATTAACTAAAATGTTCCTGATTTTCCGTTTATATTACCGATGGAAGATGTACACGTAAAACCGCTTTAATCCGGCTGAAACGTCGATATATGCAATAAAAACGGAACTCCTTCCCTATTCAATATCTTACTGAGTATTTTAACGAGAAACAAATAGTTGATTGAAAATGAAGTATTTAATGTTAATTTCTAATCAATAATGTGTTTGCATCATTGTTATCGTATATATCATGAATTAATAACAATAAACTGAAAATTCACAAAAGCGTGGAAAAACTGCAAAATATTTCCTAATTCGATGATATTTTGTTTATATCACATAAAGGAAAAGGGGGATGATAAACGTCAAAATATTGCTATATTTGATGACTTTTAGTTCGAAAGGAAATGCAAGAAAACTTGCTTAAAAGGCAATATTATGCGAAATTCTGATATTTAAAGGCCAAATCACATATCGTGATTCTACATGAATTAGTATCGAAATATTGGTAAAAAACGAATATATTCACGTGGTCACACTACATAAAAAACATGAACAAAATCGCTCTATTGCGATATTTGAGGATTTTAGCTTCAAATCATAAAGCGAGGTTTCGTATTATTTAAATCCTAGAAAAGACATATAAAAATGTTGTTTCCAATACAAATGATAAAAATCAATGTGTTTTCAATAAAATTAACTAGAATGTTCCTGATTT